>NC_133618.1:65775332-66075332 GCF_048593235.1 Sminthopsis crassicaudata
TAACACCAGCTTTTTTTATAGCTATTCTCCTCAAGGTCTCCATTCATTTTTTTTCTTACATATACTTTTATTTATTTAGAAATTTTTTATAATATTATACCTTGTATTCATTTTTCCAAATTATCCCCCCCAACCCTCCACTCCCTCCCCTGGATGAAAGGCAATCCCATACATTTTACATGTGTTACAATATAACCTAGATACAATATATGTGCGTAAATACCATTTTCTTGTTGCACATTACGTATTAGATTCCGAAGATATAAGTAAACTGGGTAGATAGACAGTAGTGCTAACAATTTACATTCACTATCCAGTGTTCCTTCTCTGCGTGTAGTTATTTCTGTCCATCATTGATCAACTGGAAGTGAGTTGGATCTTCTTTATGTTGAAGATATCCACTTCCTTCAGAATACATCCTCATACGGTATTGTTGTTGAAGTGTACAGTGATCTTCTGGTTCTGCTCATTTCACTCAGCAACAGTTGATGTAAGTCTCTCGAAGCCTCTCTGTATTCCTCCTGCTGGTCATTTCTTACAGAGCAATAATATTCCATAACCTTCATATACCATAATTTACCCAACCATTCTCCAGTTCTTCATCTTCCAGTTTCTAGCTACAACAAAAAGAGCTGCCACAAACATTTTGGCACATACAGGTCCCTATCCGCTCTTTAGTATTTCTTTGGGATATAATCCCAATAGCAGCAATGCTGGGTCAAAGGGTATGCACAGTTTGATAACTTTTTGGGCATAGTTCCAAATTGCTCTCCAGAATGGCTGGAATCTTTCACAACTCCACCAGCAACGTATTAGTGTCCCAGTTTCCCAAATCCACTCCACCATTCATCCTTATTTGTTCCTGTCATCTTAGCCAATCTGACAGGTGTTTAGTGGTATCTCAGAGTTGTCTTAATTTGCATTTCTCTGATCAGTAGTGATTTTGAACACCCTTTCATATGAGTGGATATAGTTTCAATTTCTTCATCTGAGAATTGTCTGTTCATATCCTTTGACCATTTATCAATTGGAGAATGGTTCAGTTTCTTATAAATTAGGGTCTGTTCTCTATATATTTTGGAAATGAGACCTTTGTCAGAAACTTTGCTTTTAAAAATATTTTCCCAATTTGTTACTTCCCTTCTAGTCTTGTTTGCATTAGTATTATTTGTACAGAAACTTTTTAGTTTGATGTAATCGAAATCTTCTATTTTGTGATCAATAATGATCTCTAGTTCTCCTCTGATCATAAATTCCTTCCTCCTCCACAGGTCTGAGAGGTAGACTATTTTCTGTTTCTCTAATCTATTTATTATCTCCCTCTTTATGCCTAAATCATAGACCCATTTTGATCTTATCTTGGTATATGTTGTTAAGTGTGGATCCATATCTAGTTTCTGCCATACTAATTTCCAGTTTTCCCAACAGTTTTTTTCCAAATAATTTATTTTTATCCCCAGAGTTTGTATCTTTGGGTTTGTCAAGAGATGTACCCTTTTTTGACCTTTGTATCTAATCTGTTCCACTGATCTACGGTCTATTTCTTAGCCAGTACCAAATGGTTTTGGAGACTGCTGCTATATAATATAGTTTTAGATCAGGTACAGCTAGGGAAACTTTATTTGATTTTTTTTTTCATTAGTTCCCTTGCAATTCTCGACCTTTTATTCTTCCATATGAGTTTTGTTGTTATTTTTTCTAGGTCACTGAAATAGTTTCTTGGGAGTCTGATTGGTATAGCACTAAATAAATAGATTAGTTTAGAGAGTATTGCCATCTTTATTATATTTGCTGGGCCTATCCAAGAGCATTTAATGTCTTTCAAATTATTTAAATAAGACTTTATCTTTGTGGCAAGTGTTCTGTAAATTTGCTCATATAATTCCTGAAGTTTTTTGTTAGATAATTTCCCAAATATTTTATATTTTGATAGTTGTTTTGAATGGAATTTGTCTTTGTTTCTCTTGCTTTTGGATTTTGTTGGTTATGTGGATATATTTCGTATCCTGCAACTTTGTTAAAGTTGTGAATTATTTATAATAGCTTTTTTATAGAATCTCTGGAGTTGTCTAAGTATACAATCATATCATCTACAAAGAGTGATAGTTTTGTTTCCTCATTTCCTACTCTTATTCTTTTAATCTTTTTCTCAATTCTTATTGCTCAGGCTAGAGTTTCTAATACAATACTTAATAGTAAGGTGATAGTTGACAAATTTGTTTCACTTCTGATCTTACTGGGAAAGGTTCCAGTTTATCCCCATTACATATGATGCTTACTGAAACTTTTAAATATATTCTCCTGACTATTTTAAGGAATAGCCCATTTATTCCTATACTCTCAAGTGTTTTTAGTCAGAATGGATGTTGTATTTTATAAAATGTTTTTTCTGCATCTATTACGATGATTATACATTTTTTTTTAAATTTGATTATTAATATGCTCAATTATACTAATAGTTTTCTTAATATTATACCAGCCCTGCATTCCTGGTATAAATCCTACTTGATCATATTTTATTATCCTGGGAATGATTTTCTGTAGTATTTTTGCTAATAACTTATTTAAGATTTTAGCATCAATTTCATTAAGGGGATTGGTCTTTTTTTTTTTTTTTTTCTTTCTCAGTTTTCAATCTACCTGGTTTAGGTATCAGTACCATGTCTGTGTCATAAAAGGATTTTGGTAGGACTCCTTCATCCCCTATTTTTTTCAAATAGTTTATATAACATTAAGGCTAATTGTTCTTTAAATGTTTGGTAGAATTGACATGTAATTCCATTTAGTGCTGTGGATTTTTTCTTGGGGAGTTGATTATTAGCTTGTTCTATTTCTTTTTGTAAAATGGGACTATTTAAGCAGTTTACTTCCTTCTCTGTTAATCTTGGAAGCCCATATTTTTGGAGGTAGTCATCCATTTTACTTAACTTATCAAATGTATTGGCCAAAAGTGGGTCTAAATAACTCCTTATTATTGCTCTAATTTACTCTTCATTGTTGGAAAGATCCCATTTTTCATTTTTAAGGCTAACAATTTGATTTTCCTCTTTCCTTTTTCTGATCAGATTTACCAAAGGTTTATCTATTTTATTGGCTTTTTCATAAAATCAACTCTTAGTTTTATTTATTAATTCAATAGTTTTTTTTTTACTTTCTTTTTTTAGTAATTTTATAATTCTAACTTTTTTTGACAGTACATATGCATATTTTTTTTATTACAACATTATCCCTTGTACTCTCTTCTGTTCTGAATTTTTCCCCTCCTTCCCTCCACCCACTCCCCTACATGGCAGGAATTCTCATACATATTAAATTTCTTATAATATATCCTAAGTACAATATATATGTGCAGAATTTTGTTGTTGTTGTTTTTGTTGTTGCAAAGGAGGAATTGTATTCGGAAGGCAAAAATAATCTGGAAAGAAAAACAAAAAAAAATTGCTCACAGTTTACACTCATTTCCCAGTGATCCTTTTCTGGGTGTAGCTGATTCTTTCCATCATTGATCAATTGGAATTGGATTAGCTCTTCTCTATGTTGAAGATATCCACTTCCTCATACAGTGTACATCCTCATACAGTATCGTTGTTGAAGTGTATAATGATCTCCTAGTTCTGCTCGTTTCACTCAGCATCAGTTGATGTAAGTCTCTCCAAGCCTCTCTGTATTCCTCCTGTTGGTCATTTCTTATAGAATAATAATATGCCATAACATTCACATACCATAATTTACCCAACCATTCTCCAATTGTTGGACATCCATTCATTTTCCAGTTTCTAGCCACTACAAAAAGGGCTGCCACAAACATTTTGGCACATACAGGTCCCTTTCACTTCTTTAGTAATTCCTTGCGATGTAAGCCCAGTAGTAGCACTGCTGGGTCAAAGGGTATGCACATTTTCATAACTTTGGGGGCATAATTCTAGATTGCTCTCCAGAATGTTTGGATTCTTTCACAACTCCATCAATAATGCATCAGTGTCCCAATTTTCCCACATCCCCTCCAACATTCATCATTATTTGTTCCTGTCCTCTTAGCCAATCTGACAGGTGTGTAATGATATCTCAGAGTTATCTTAATTTGCATTTCTCTGATCAGTAGTGATTTGGAACACTCTTTCATATGAGTGGTAGTAGTTTTAATTTCATCATCTGGAAATTGTCTGTTCATATCATTTGACCATTTATCATTTGGAGAATGGCTTGATTTTTTATAAATTAACGTGAATTCTCTGTACATTTTGGAGAAGAGACCTTTATCAGAACCTTTAACTGCAAAAATGTTTTCCCAATTTGTTGCTTCCCTTCTAATATTGTTTGCATTAGTTTTGTTTGTACAAAAACATTTTAATTTGATGTCATCAATATTTTCTATTTTGTGATCAATAATGATCTCTAGTTCTCCTTTGGAAACAAATTCCTTCTTCCTCCACAAGTAAGAGAGGTAAACTCTCTTATGTTCCTCTAATTTATTTATGATCTCACTCATTATGCCTAAATCTTGGACAGAATTTTGTCTTATCTTAGTATGTGGTGTTAAATGTGGGTCCATGTCTACTTTCTGCCATACTAATTTTCAGTTTTCCCAGCAGTTTTTGTCAAATAATGAATTTTACTTTCAATATTATTAATTTCTACTTTTAATTTTAGAATTTCAAGTTTATCATTTGATTGGGGGTTTTTAATTTGGTCTTTTTCTAGCTTTTTAAGTTGGAAGCCCAATTCATTGATCTTCTCTTTTTTTATTCAAATATTCCTCTAAAGATATAAAAGTTCCCCTTCTTACAGCTTTAGCTGCATCCCACAAATTTTTTATGATGTCTTATCTTTGTCATTATCTTGAGTAAATTATCAATTTTTGTCTACAATTTGCCGTTTTACCCACTCATTCTTTACGATGAGATTACTTAGTTTTCAATTACTCTTTGCCGTATTTAACCCTAACTTTTTTGTTGAATGTAGTTTTTATTCCATTGTGCTCCGAAAGGAAAGCATTTACTGTTTCTGAATTCCTTCATTTAATTTTGAGATCTTTATGTCCTAATATGGTTAATTTTTGTATAGGTTCCAAGAACTCCTTAGAAGAAAGTATACTCCTTTCTATCACCAGTTTTCTCCAAAGATCTATCATACCTAATTTTTCTAATATTCTATTTACCTCTTTAATTTATTTCTTATTTGTTTTGTGGTCTGATTTATATAATTCTGAGATGGCAAGGTTGAGATTACTATTATAATTTTGCTGTCTATTTCTTCCTGCAATTCTCTTAACTTTTCCTTTAGGAAATCAGATGCTATACCACTTGGTGCATATATGTTTAGTATTGATATTGCTTCATTGTCTATGCTGCCCTTTAGCAGGATATAGTTTCTTTCCATATCTCTTTAGATTAGATCATTTTTTCTTTTGCTTGATCTGAGATAAGGATGACTACCCTTGCTTTTTTGAATTTACCTGAAGCATAATAGATTCTGCTCCAAACTTTTACCTTTACTCTATATGTATCTCCCTGCTTTAAATGAGTTTCATGTAAACAACATATTGTAGGGTTCTGATTTTTGATCAAGTCTGCTTCCTCTGGTTAATGGGAGAGTTCATCCCATTCACATTTGCAGTTAAAATTACTAATTCTGTATTTCCTGCCATCATATTATCCCCGGATTATGCTTTTTTTTTCTTTGCCCAGTGTTAACATTATGGGCCCCATTTGTGTCATGTAGCCCTCTCTCTTTAGTATCCTTCCTTCCTCCCTTTAAATCCCTTCCTTTTTTTATTCTTCCCTTATTACTCTTTTACTTTTTCCCTTTTTCTCTCCCACTTTTTAATGTGGTTAGAGAAAATTCTCTGTAAAACAAATATGTCAATTGTTTTCTCTTTGAACCATCTCTGATGAGAGTAAGATTCACATACTGTTCCTCCTCCTCTCTAAATTCCCTCAAGTTTGATAGGTTTTCTTTGCCTATTCATAGGATGTAGTTTTTCTTTTTTTATCTCCCCTTTCCCCTTTTTCGCATACAATCCTCTTTCCATTTCTATTTCTGTTTTTTTTTCATGTTATATCAGTAAAATCAAATCATACATGAGGCCTTTATGTATATCCATAACAGAAATACAGTTCTCAAGGCTTCCTTTTACCATTTTCTTCTCTTCAGTCCTATAGTTGGAGATCAATTTTTTTGTTTTTATTTGTTTTTTTTTTCCTTAGAAACAAATGAAATTAATCTGTTTCATTAAATGTTCATCTTCTTCCATGTAGATGATTCTCAGATCTATATAACTAGTTCCACTTTCTAGTGAAGTTCATTTCCACATCACAACAATGCCTATAAAGCTTTTGAAAGCAGTGATGTGCAAACCTTTGAAATTTACTATCTCTATTGTAGAACTAATTATCTAAACACCAAAATTATTCCCTTGAAAACTTTTTTTTTTCTGAATCCTTTACTTTTTAACCATCAATTCCTAATTAATGATGGTCATATCTTCTAGTACAGAGTTTTTTTTTTTTTTTTACAATATATCCCCACCTTTTTATTTTACCACAGGGTTACCATGCTAATTCATTCTAATATCACCATGTTATCACTATAACTTTTTTATCTATTAAATTCAATTCCAATGGGTGATTATCTTAAGACACTAAAATAGTCAATATAGTATTTTGAAACATGAAATTTAAACCCTTCAGTGGGGTACTTAAAATCTTTTTCAATCAGACTCTTGGTCAGTCTGTCAGTCCTATTGTATATCAACTGCTTTCATTGACTCTTTAATTGTCTTTAGACTTATTTATCATTCCTAAGTTATATATAATGTTTTTCAGAAGCAGCAAGAATAGCTCATTTTCACAGAGAAAACTCTGGTTATCTTCATGAAGATCTACAAATATAGATAATTCATACAAATCCTGTGGAGAAGGTTGAGATATGTGCAGAAGGGGGCAGGGGCCAATGTGGCAGAGAAGATATATGTGAATTTCTAAGCTCCCTCTTACACTCAATACCAACTACTTAACTCAGCCTCAAAAATAGCACTGGACTGGTAAAAAAAACCCAAAGATTAGAAACAAAGATTAGAAGCCAAAGAGAATCTGTAATTTCATCAGAAAAGGTTAGTCCTGAGCGGTGCAGAAAAAGACTGGCATAGACAGGATTAGACTAAAGGCTAGCATATTTTGCCAAATGCACTGAGAGGCATCAGGCATTAGAAAACTACGGAGACAAAGGAATCTGGCATAGACTGATAGTTCTACTCTGCTTGCAAAACAGCAGATCAGCAGAGAAACAAAAGCCACTTAAAAAAATACAAACCTCCAGAACCTATCACTATCCTCAACCAGAAATGACTCAACACAGATCACAGTACAGCTGTGTAGCCACCTTCTGATGTCCTCAATCACATAACTCAATCCTAGAAGAGACTATTAAAAGTTAAGACAGTTTGAAGAAAAATGGGGAAAGGAAAGAGAAGCTATGATAGAGAATAACAACGTCCTGAAATTTGAGTTGGAAAAAATAAAGAATTCACAAAAGGTGCAGGGAAAACAAAAATCTGTGAATTAGAAAAGGTGAAAAAATCACAGGAAAGTAGGATTTCTGAATTGGAAAAGATAAAAAAACTCTCAAGAACATAGGATTTGTGATTTGGAAAAAATAAGTCACTAAAAGAAAAGAAAAGAAAAGAAAAAAAATAGTGAAATGGAAAAGAAAATTCAACAGAGCAAAATAATTCATTTAAAAATTCAATTGGACATATATAAAAGAACTAAAAAATGTGAATGAAGAAAATAACTCATTAAAAATCAGAACTGAACAAATAGAAATGAATGATTCATTGAGAAACCAAGAATCAGTCAAAAAAAAATAATGCTGGAGAATAACATCAAATATTTACTGGGAAAATCTATAGATCTGGAAAATAGATCTAGGAGAGATAATCTGCAGATCATTGGACTTCCCAAAAACTATGACCATAAAAAGAGCCTAGATTCTACTTTACAGGAAATCATGAAAGAGAACTGTCCAGAGATAATAGAAACAGAAGGGAAAGTAGATGTGGAAAGAATTCATTGAACTCCTTCTGAAATAGACCCTAAAAAAAGAACACCACGGAATATTGTGGCTAAGCTGCAGAATTACCACACAAAGGAGAAAATCCTGCAAGCAGCTAGAAAAAAAACAACTTAAATACCAAAGTGCCACAATAAGGGTCACTCAAGATCTGGCTGCCTCCACATTAAAAGATAGAAGGGCCTGGAACCTGATATTCCGAAGGGAAAAAATCAAGGATTGCAACCAAGAATGAACTACCCAGCTAAGTTTAGCATCTTTTTCCATGGAAGAAGATGGTCATTCAATGAAATAGAGGAATTCTATATGTTTCTAAGAAAAAAACCAGACTTAAACAAAAAATTTGATCTACATCCACAAGACTGAAGAGACACAGAAAAATATAAACAGAACTCTTGAGAACTGTATCTCTGTTGTGGATATACAGAAAATCCACATGGATAATTTGATTTTACTGATATAACATAAAAAGGGAAGTAGTAAAGGGAAAAGGATAGCATCAGAAAAAGTGAAGGGAGAGATATTATGAAAAAGCCAATAAAATAGATAAAATTTTTGTAGATCTGAGCAGAAAAAGTAAATAGGAAAATCAAATTGTTAGTCTTAAAAATGAAAAAGGGGATCTTTCCACCAATGAAGAGGAAATTAGGGCAATAATAAAGAGTTATTTTGCCCAACTTTATGCAAATAAATTTGATACGTTAAGTAAAATGGATGACTACCTCCGAAATATAGGCTTCCTAGATTAACAGAGGAGGAGGTAAACTACTTAAATAGTCCCATTTCAGAAAAATAAATAGAATAAGGTATTAATCAACTCCCCAGGAAAAAATCCCCAGGACCAGATGGTATTACAAGTGAATTCTCCCAAACATTTAAAAAACAATTAGCCCCAATGTTATGTAAACTATTTGAAAAATAGAGGATGAAGGAGTCCTACCAAACTCATTTTATGACACAGAAATGGTACTGATACCTAAACCAGGCAAGTTGAAAATGGAGAAAGAAAACTATAGACTAATCTCCTTAATAAATATTGATGCCAAAATCTTAAATAAAATATTAGCTAAAAGACTTCAGAAAATCATCCCCAGGATAATACACTATGATCAAGTAGGATTTATACTAGGAATCCAGGGCTGGTTTAATATTAGGAAAACTATTAGTATAATTGACCATATTAATAATCAAATTAATAAAAATCATATGATCATCTCAATAATTGCAGAAAAAGCATTTGATAAAATCCAACATCCATTTCACTAAAAATGCTTGAGAGCATAGGAATAAATTGACTATTCCTTCAAATAGTCAGGAGCATATATTTTTTTTAAATTTTTTTATTATATATATATATATTTTTTTATAATATTATCCCTTGTATTCATTTTCCAAATTACCCCCCTCCCTCTATTCCCTCCCCCCGATGACAGGCAATCCCATACATTTTACATGTGTTACAATATAGTCTAGGTACAATACATGTCTGTGAATATCATTTTCTTGTTGCACAATAAACATTAGAATCTGAAGGTACATGCAACCTGGGCAGACAGATATTAGTGCTAACAATTTACATTCACTTCCCGGTGTTTCTTCTCTGGGTGTAGCTACCTCTGTCCATCATTGATCAACTGGAAGTGAGTTGGATCTTCTTTATGTTGAAGATTTCCACTTCCATCAGAATACATCCTCATACAATATTGTTGTTGAAGTGTACAGTGATCTTCTGGTTCTGCTCATTTCACTCAGCATCAGTTGATTTAAGTCTCTCCAGGCCTCTCTGTATTCCTCCTGCTGGTCATTTCTTACAGAGCAATAATATTCCATAACCTTCATTTACCACAATTTACCCAAGCATTCTCCAACTGATGGACATCCATTCATCTTCCAGTTTCTAGCTACAACAAAAAGAGCTGCCACAAACATTTTGGCACATATATGTCTCTTTCCGCTCTTTAGAATTTCTTTGGGATATAATCCCAGTAGTAGCGCTGCTGGGTCAAAGGGTATGCACAGTTTGATAACTTTTTGGGCATAATTCCAGATTGCTCTCCAGAATGGCTGGATTCTTTCGCAACTCCACCAGCAATGTATTAGTGTCCCAGTTTCCCCACATCCCCTCCAACATTCATCATTATTTGTTCCTGTCATCTTAGCCAATCTGACAGTTGTGTAGTGGTATCTCAGAGTGGTCTTAATTTGCATTTCTCTGATCAGTAGTGATTTGGAACACTCTTTCATGTGAGTGGATATAGTTTCAATTTCTTCCTCTGAGAATTGTCTGTTCATATCCTTTGACCATTTATCAATTGGAGAATGGTTCGGTTTCTTATAAATTATGGTCAGTTCTCTATATATTTTGGAAATGAGACCTTTGTCAGAACCTTTGTTTTTAAAAATATTTTCCCAAATTGTTACTTCCCTTCTAATCTTGTTTGCATTAGTATTATTTGTACAGAAACTTTTTAGTTTGATGTAATCAAAATCTTCTATTTTGTGATCAATAATGATCTCTAGTTCTCCTCTGGTCATAAATTCCTTCCTCCTCCACAAGTCTGAGAGGTAGATTATCCTCTGTTCCTCTAATCTATTTATTATTTCCCTCTTTATGCCTAAATCATGGATCCATTTTGATCTTATCTTGGTATATGGTATTAAGGGTGCATCCATATCTAATTTCTGCCATACTAATTTCCAGTTTTCCCAACAGTTTTTTCCGAATAATGAATTTTTATCCCTAATGTTGGAATCTTTGGGTTTGTCAAAGATTAGATTGCTATAGATGTACCCTTTTTTGTCCTTTGTATCTAATCTGTTCCACTGATCTATCGGTCTATTTCTTAGCCAATACCAAATGGTTTTGGTGACTGCTGCTATATAATATAGCTTTAGATCAGGTACACTTAGACCACCTTCCTCTGAGTTTTTTTCATTAGTTCCCTTGCAATTCTCGACCTTTTATTCTTCCATATGAATTTTGTTGTTATTTTTTCTAGGTCATTGAAATAGTTTCTTGGGAGTCTGATTGGTATAGCACTAAATAAATAGATTAGTTTGGGGAGTATTGTCATCTTTATTATATTCGCTCGGCCTATCCAAAAGCATTGAATGTCTTTCCAATTATTTAAATCTGATTTTATTTTTGTGGCAAGTGTTTTGTAATTTTTCTCATATAATTCCTGACTTTTCTTTGGTAGATGGATTCCCAAATATTTTATACTCTCAACATTTGTTTGGAATGGAATTTCTCTTTGTATCTCTTGCTATTGCATTTTGTTAGTGATATATAAAAATGCCGAGCATTTATGTGGATTTATTTTGTATCCTGCCACTTTGCTGAAATTTTGAATTATTTCTAGTAGCTTTTTAGCAGAGTCTTTGGGGTTCTCTAAGTATACCATCATGTCATCTGCAAAAAGTGAAAGTTTGATTTCCTCATTTCCTACTCTAATTCCTTGAATCTCTTTCTCGGCTCTTATTGCCGAGGCTAGCGTTTCTAGTACTATATTGAATAGTAATGGTGATAGTGGGCAACCTTGTTTCACTCCTGATCTTACTGGGAAAGGTTGCAGTTTATTTCTATTGCATATTATGCTTACTGAAGGTCTTAAATATATGCTCCTGATTATTCTAAGGAATAGTCCATTTATTCCTATACTCTCAAGAGTTTTTAGTAGGAATGGATGTTGGATTTTGTCAAATGCTTTTTCTGCATCTATTGAGATGATCATATGGTTCTTATTAATTTGATTATTAATATGGTCAATTATATTAATAGTTTTCCTAATATTAAACCAGCCCTGCATTCCTGGAATAAATCCTACTTGATCATAGTGTATTATCCTAGAGATGATTTTCTGAAGTCTTTTTGCTAATATCTTATTTAAGATTTTAGCATCAATATTCATTAAGGAGATTGGTCTATAATTTTCTTTCTCAGTTTTCGATCTACCTGGTTTAGGTATCAGTACCATGTCTGTGTCATAAAAGGAATTTGGTAGGACTCCTTCATCCCCTATTTTTTCAAATAATTTATATAACATTGGGGCTAGTTGTTCTTTAAATGTTTGGTAGAATTCACATGTGAATACATCTGGCCCTGGGGATTTTTTCCTGGGGAGTTGATTAATAGCTTGTTCTATTTCTTTATCTGAAATGGGACTATTTAAGCAATTTATCTCCTCCTCTGTTAATCTAGGGAGCCTATATTTTTGGTGGAAGTCATCCATTTCACTTAAGTTATCAAATTTATTGGCATAAAGTTGGGCAAAATAACTCCTTATTATTTCTCTAATTTCCTCTTCTTTGGTGGAAAGATCCCCCTTTTCATTTGTAAGACTATCAATTTGATTTTCCTCTTTCTTTTTTTTTTTTGATCAAATTTACCAAAGGTTTATCTATTTTATTGGCTTTTTCATAAAACCAACTCTTGGTTTTATTTATTAATTCAATAGTTTTTTTACTTTCAATTTTATTGATTTCTCCTTTTAATTTTTGTATTTCAAGTTTAATTTTTGGTTGGGGGTTCATAATTTGGTCTTTTTCTAGCCTTTTAAGTTGTAAGCCCAATTCGTTAATCTTCTCTTTCTCAATTTTCTTCAAATAAGCCTCTAAAGATATAAAATTTCCCCTTATTACTGCTTTAGCTGCATCCCAAAGATTTTGATATGATGTCTCATCATTGTCATTATCTTGGGTGAAATTGTTAATTGTTTCTATAATTTGCTCTTTCACCCAGTCATTCTTTAAGATGAGATTATTCAGTTTCCAATTCCTTTTTGGTCTATTTACCCCTAACTTTTTACTGAATGTAGCTTTTATTGCTTTGTGATCTGAGAAGAAGGCATTTATTATTTCTGCCTTCCTACATTTAATTTTGAGATCTTTATGTCCTAATATATGGTCAATTTTTTATAGGATCCATGAACTGCTGAGAAGAAAGTATATTCCTTTCTATTGCCATTCAGTTTTCTCCATTTTCTATCATACCTAGTTTTTCTAATATTCTATTTACTTTTTTATTTTCTTTCTTGTTTGTTTTGTGGTTTGATTTGTCTAAATCTGAGAGTGCAAGGTTGAGATCTCCCACTATTACAGTTGCAGTTCTCTTAACTTTTCCTTTAGAAAGTTAGATGCTATACCACTTGGTGCATATATGTTTAGTATTGATATGGCTTCATTATTTATGCTACCTTTCAGCATGATATAGTTCCCTTCCTTATCTTTTTTAATGAGATCTACTTCTGCTTTTGCTTGATCTGAGATAAGGATAGCTACCCCTGCTTTTTGGCTTTACCTGAAGCATAATAGGCTCTGTTCCAACCTTTTATCTTTATTCTGTATGTATCTCCCTGCTTTAAGTGTGTTTCCTGTAGGCAACATATTGTAGGGTTCTGCTTTTTGATCCAATCTGCTATCCGTCTCCGTTTGATGGGATCGTTCATCCCATTTACATTTACAGTTAAAATTACTAATTCTGTATTTCCTGCCATCGTATTATCCCCAGATTATGCTTTTTCCCTTGACCTCCCTGATCCCCCTCCCCAATATTTAATTTACAGACCCCCCTTGTGACGCGCAACCCTCCCTCTTTTTTTTTTTTTTTTTTTTTTAGGATCCCTCCCCCCTCCCTCCAAGTCCCTTCACTTATTCTCCTTTTCCTTTTCCCTTTTCCTCTCCCCCCTTTTAATGATTTGAGAGAAAATTCTCTGAAAAACAAATATGTTAATTATTTACTCTTTGAGCCTCTCCTAATGAGAGTAAGATTCACACAATGATTCTCCCCCTCACTAAGTTCCCTCAGATATAGTGTATTTTCTATGCCTCTTCCTGGGATGTAGTTTCCCTCTTTTTATCACTCCTTCCCCTTTTTCTGAACCGACATCCTTCCCTTTACTACACCCCCCTTTTTTTCTTTTATATCAGTAAAATCAAATTATCCTTGAGTGTTTTTTATGTACCCACAACAGAGTTACAGTTCTCAAGCGTTCTGTGTACCTTTTTCTGTGTCTCTTCAGTCTTGTGGATGTAGATCAAATTTTTTGTTTAAGTCTGGTTTTTTTCTTAGAAACATATAGAATTCCTCTATTTCATTGAATGACCATCTTCTTCCATGGAAAAAGATGCTAAACTTAGCTGGGTAGTTCATTCTTGGTTGCAGTCCTTGATCTTTTGCCTTACGGAATATCAGGTTCCAGGCCCTTCTATCTTTTAATGTGGAGGCAGCCAGATCTTGAGTGACCCTTATTGTGGCACCTTGGTATTTAAATAGTTTTTTTCTAGCTCCTTGCAGGATTTTCTCCTTTGTGTGGTAATTCTGCAGCTTAGCCACAATATTCCGTGGTGTTCTTTTTTTAGGGTCTATTTCAGAAGGAGTTCAATGAATTCTTTCCACATCTACTTTCCCTTCTGTTTCTATTATCTCTGGACAGTTCTCTTTGATAATTTCCTGTAAAATAGAATCTAGGCTCTTTTTTTGGTCATAGTTTTCTGGAAGTCCAATAAACCGCAGATTGTCTCTCCTAGATCTATTTTCCAGGTCTATAGATTTTCCCAGTAAGTATTTGACGTTGTTCTCCAGCTTCTCATTTTTTTTGTTTTGTTTGACTGATTCTTGGGTTCTCTGTGAATCATTCATTTCTATTTGTTCCATCCTGACTTTTAAGGAGTTATTTTCTTCTTTCACAGTTTTTAGTTCTTTTTGTAAATGCCCAATTTCGTTTTTAAATGAGTTATTTTGCTCTATTGAATTTTTTTCCATTTCCCTAATTTTTTTTTTGAGAATTATTTTCTTTTTCCAATTCAGAAATTCTATTTTCTTGAGACTTTTTTATCTTTTCCAATTCAGAAATCCTACTTTCCTGTGTTTTTTTAACCTTTTCTAATTCATAAATTTTGTTTCCCTGCATCTCCTGTGAATTCTTTATTTTTTCCAACTCCAATTTCAGGACGTTGTTATTCTCTATCATAGCTTCCCTTTCCTTTCCCCATTTTTCTTCAATCTCACTCAATTTTTTAAGAGTTTCTTCTAGGAGAGAGTTATGTGATGGGGGGCAGTTATCATTCCCCTTTGGGTTGTTATCTGCTGTCTCTCTGCTGTTAACTTCCTCGGGGTTGGATACCCGCTCTTTCTCTGTATAGAAGGAATCTATAGTTTTTCTAGCTTTTTTGCTCATATTTAAAAAAAATCTTTTGGGGTCTGTCCCTGGGGTAGGAAATTATTTATTTACTTCTTTACCAGCTTCCTCCCAGACCTGATGGATGCAGAGGCTCCTGCGCCTGAGCTAAGATAGAGCTCTGGGAGATAGTTCCCCACCCCCTCCCTGGAAGTGCCTCAGAGGTGATTAGCACTACTGTGCTTGGAGGGCGTAGAATAGTAAAGACAGCACAAAGCCCAGCCTATGTGTCCGGGTGGGGCGTGGATGTCTGCAGCAGGTGATGTGAAAAGCCCCTGTGCTCAAACTGGAAGTGTCTGCCAGAAACCGCGGTCCCTAGTTCAAAGGTTCCGCTTCTTTGGGACTTCCTGGAGCTGAGTTCCACTCCCTCCAGCTAAGCTAGGCAGTGTGTGTTGCCTTGGGCCGTATCCACCCACTTGTCAATCTCTTAACTATTCTCAGGAGGTAGCTGAGGCCACACCCCCTGGTGCTGAGATCTGCTGAGTCACCTCCAGGGTCTGGGGAAAATCTAATCTGAGTTTTAAAATATTTTTGCTTTCTCTTCTGAACCGCTAAATAATTAGCAGAGAAGAGCTAACAGCCTGTGCCAGATTCCTTTACCTCAGTGGCTTCTCTGATCCCAGAGCCGTTCCCAGCGCAATGGGCACAGTGTGCCACTACCCCACCGTCTGTGCTGGTCTCTCTTATTCCTCCCCTGGGAACTGACCTTTCCTGTTGAAACTCCAGATTCTCTTCAGCTGGTAAGTCGTGTTTCCAGTCCTTATGGTATCTATCAGTCCTGAGCTAATTCTGAGACTTAATTTATCTAATTGGTTGTGAGGGAGTGAGGACGTTCACAGAGACGTGTGTTTCTTCTCCGCCATCTTGGCTCTGCCCCTCAGGAGCATATATTTAAGACAATCAGTAAGCATAATATGTAATGGAGATAAACTGGAACCTTTCCCAGTAAGATCAGGAGTGAAACAAGGTTGCCCACTATCACCGTTACTATTCAATATTTTATTAGAAATGCTAGCCTCTGCACTAAGAGTTGAGAAAGAGATTGAAGGAATAAGAGTAAGTAATGAGGAAATAAAACTATCACTCTTTACAGATGATATGATCGTATACTTAGAGAAACCCAGAGATTCTAATAAAAAATTATTACAAATAATTCACAAATTTAGCAAAGTGGCAGGATACAAAATAAATCCACATAAATCCTCAGCATTTTTATACATCACCAACAAAATGCAACAGCAAGAGATACAAAGAGAAATTCCATTCCAAAACAATGCCGAGAGTGTAAAATATTTGGGAATCCAACTACCAAAGAAAATTCAGGAATTATATGAGCAAAATTACAAAACACTTGCCAGAAAAATAAAGTCGCATTTAAATAATTGGAAAGACATTCAGTGCTCATGGATAGGCCGAGCAAATATAATAAAGATGACAATACTCCCCAAAGTAATCTATTTAATTAGTGCTATACCAGTCAGACTCCCAAGAAACTATTTTAATGACCTAGAAAAAATAACAACAAAATCCATATGGAAGACCAAAAGGTTTGAATTTCAAGTGAATTTATGAAAAAAGAAAGTCAGATGAAGGTGGGTTAGCTGTACATGATGTAAAGCTATATTATAAAGCAGCAGTCACCAAAAACTTTTGGTATTGGCTAAGAAATAGAATAGTCGATCAGTGGCACAGATTTGGTACACAGGACAAAATATGGTACAACTATAGCAATCTAGTGTTTGACAAGCCCAAAGATAACAACATTTGGGATAAGAATTTATTATTTGAAAATAAATGTTGGGAAAACTGGAAATTAGTATTGCAGAAATTAGATATGGACCCACACTTAACATCATATACCAAGATAAGATCAAAATGGGTCCATGATTTAGGCATAAAGAATGAGATCATAAATAGATTAGAGGAACAGAGGATAGTCTACCTGTCAGACCTGTGGAGGAAGAAGGAATTTATGACCAACTAGAGATCATTATTGATCATAAAATAGAAGATTTTGGTTACATCAAATTACAAAGATTTTGCACAAACAAAACTAATGCAAACAAGATTAGAAGGGAAGTAACAAATTGGAAAAATATTTTTACAGTTAAAGTTTCTGATAAAGGCCTCATTTCCAAAATCTATAGAGAACTGACCCTAATTTATATGAAATCAAACCATTCTCCAATTGATAAATGGTCAAATGATATTAACAGACAATTCTTAGATGATGAAATTGAACCTATTTCCACCCATATGAAAGAGTATTCCAAAACACTACTGATCAGAGAAATGCAAATTAAGACAACTCTGAGATACCACTACATACCTGTGACATTGGCTAAGATGACAGGAAGAAATCTTGATGAATGTTGGAGAGGATGTGGGAAAACTGGGACACTGATACATTGTTGGTGGAGTTGTGAAAGGATCCAGCCATTCTAGAGAGTAATTTGGGACTATGCCCAAAAAAGTTATCAAACTGTGCATACCCTTTGATCCAGCAATGCTACTTCTGGGCTTATATCCCAAAGAAATACTAAAGAAGGGAAAGGGTCCTGTATGTGCCAAAATGTTTGTGGCAGCTCTTTTTGTAGTGGCTGGAAACTGGAAAATGATTGGATATCCAACAATATGAGAATGGTTGGGTAAATTATGGTATATGAATGTTATGGAATATTATTGCTCTGTAAGAAATGACCAGCAGGAGGAATTCAGAGAGCTTTGGAGAGACTTACATCAACTGATGCTGATTGAAATGAGCAGAACCAGAAGATCACTATCTACTTCAACAACAATACTATATGAAGATATATTCTGATGGAAGTGGACATCTTCAACATAAAGAAGATCTAATTCAGTTCCAGTTGATCAATGATGGAAAGAAATAGCTATACCCAGAGAATGAACACTGGGAATTGAATGTAAACTGTTAGCACTACTGTCTTTCTACTCAGGTTACTTATATCTTCAGAATCCAATTCTTAACCTGCAACAAGAAAATTGGATTTACACACATATATTGTGTCTAGGTTATACTGTAACACATTTAATATGTATATGATTGCATGTCATATAGGGGAGGGATTAGAGGGAGAAAGGGGGAAATTTGGAAAAATGAATAAAAGGGATATTGTTATAAAATTACTCTTGCATATGTACTGTCAAAAACAATTTTATATTTATAAAATTATTTTAAAAAAAAGAAAAAAAAAGACTTATAGTTTTAAATGAGTGCAAAGAGAACCAATGTGCAGACTTGATTCAAATCAATAAACATTTATTAAGTTATCTAAAATATTCAAAGTTCTAAAAAAAAAAAAAAAGAATCTAGCTGGGAAGTTCTGTACATTTTATATGGCTCCCCCATAAGACTCTGAATAGCTGTGACTAGCCAAGTAATTCAGATGTTGGTGCTTTCTCAGAATGGTGATAATTGTATGTTGTATATTGTTTGTCTGTTTATTATATTTCTGGCAGTCATTGTTTTTATTAATTGATGATTTGACTGTCCTATTCCTTTATGTATTATTTAAAACAAGGTTGTGAGCAATAATAAGCTTTTGCACTCCCTTTAAGACTATGACTATTGAATGTGCAATCTAAAACTAGATTAATCATACTGATATGGATAACATTTCCAACATGAGTCTTTTGGGAATTGTCTTAGATCATTATATTACTGAAAAGAGAAGTTTATTAACTGATTGGTTATACTCTTTCTGAGTGAAGCATTGGTTCATGTTTTTCTTTTCAGATTATCCTATAGTCTATCTGCACATTATTTATTATAGCAAAATAGTATTCCATTATATTCATAAAATACAATTTGTTAAGTCTTTCCCCAATTGATGGGCATAGCCTTAATTTCCAATTCCTTTTCAATATAAATGCCGTTAGATAATGCAGACATCTTATATTTGGTGGTGAGCCCAGGTTAATGGGACTATAAAGATCAGGTTACACAAGGAAAAGATGTGTGTTATCCCTTAATTTCCATAGGTGGCTGTATATGATCATTTTTGGGTACAATATAAGAGAACTGTCACCTTGAAACTTATTGGTGACTTTAAGTTATTGTCCTGTCAGTCAGAAAAAGAGTTGAATTCTGGATGGTTACATTTAAAAAGCTGGAAAAGAGAGACAACAAAGGAGAACAACTAACATGGTGAAGGGGCTTTAAGTACGAAGCATATGATAATCATGTAAAAGAAATGTCAAACATTTAGTCTAAATAAGGATAGATTCAGGCATTATCAAAATCATTGACATAGAATAATTTTGAATTTATTTTTTTAAATATATGCACAGATATTTCTTTGATATTAACTATTGCATAAACTTGGGTTTCAATTTTCCCCCTTTCCCCCAGCCAATTTTCTAAATAGCAAAGTGTCTAATATATAATAAATGTGGCAGTATTTTATATAAAATCCAGTATCTGCATACATATATATATATATATATATATGCAATCATCTTACTGCACAAAAAAATTATATCAAAACATAAAAAATAGAAAGAAAATAAAATAAAAGCAAACGACAACAAAAAAAGAGTGAAAATGCTTTGTTGTGATTCACACTAATTTCCCACAGTCTTCACAGTGGGTGTAGATGGCTCTCTTCATCACAAGATCATTGGAACTGCTCTGAATCATCTTATTATTGAAGAGAGTCACATCCATCAGAATTAATTATTGTATAATCTTGTTGTTGCCATGTATAACGATCTCCCGTTCTGATGATTTCACTTACCATCAGCTCATGTAAGTCTCTCCCAGCCTCTCTGAAATCATCTTGCTGATCTTATAAAATATTAATATTCTATAACTTTCATATATCATAACTTTTTCAACCATTCTCCAACTGATGGGCAGTTACTTGCCACTACAAAAAGCTGCTACAAGCCTTTTAGCACATTTGGGTCCCTTTCCTTCCTTTAAATCTCTTTGGGATATAAGCTGGACAGAAACACTGCTGGATCAAAGGACATGCACAGCTTGGTAACTCTTTGAGAATAGTTCCAAATTGCTCTTTAGAATGATTGGATCCATTCACAATTCCACCAACAATATATTAGTACCCCAGTTTTTCCACATCCCTCCAACATTCATTATTATCTTTTCCTGTCATTTTAGCCAATCTGTGAAATGTATAATAGAAAAAGAGAATTGTCTTAATTTGCATTTCTCTGATCAATACTGATTTAGAGCAGCTTTTAATTGGACCAAAAATTGCTTCAATTTCTTCATCTGAAAATTGTCTGTTCATATCCTTTGACCATATATCAATTGGAGAATGGCTTAAATTCTTATAAATTTGAGTCAATTCTCTATATATTTAAGACATGAGGACTTTCATCAGAATCCTTGAATGAAAATATATTTACTTATTGCTTATTTCATTCATTCTAATGATGTTTATATTAGTTTTGTTTGTACAAAAAGCTTTTATGTTAATAAAATTAAATTTATCTGTTTTGTGATCAACAATGATCTCTAGTTCTTTTTTGGGTCAGAAATCCTTTCTTCTCCATAGGTATGACAGGTAAACTATCTTATGTTCTTCCAATTTGCTTATAATATCACTCTTTATATCTAGATCATGAACCCATTTAGATCTTACCTTGGTATATGGAGTTATATGTGTATCAATGCCTAGTTTTGCAATACTATTTTCAAAGTTTTCCTAGCAGTTTTTGTCAAATATAGTGAATTCTTATCCCAAGATTTGGGATGTTTGACTTTGTCAAACACTAGATTACTATAATTATTGCTTATTTTGTCCTGTGAACCTAAACTATTCTACTGATCAACTACTCTGTTTCTGAGCCAGTACCAAATGGTTTTAATGACCACTGCTTGATAAAATACTTTTAGATTTGGTACAGGTAGGCCCTTTTGATTTGCATTTTTTGTCATTAATTCCCTTGAAATTCTTGACCTACTGTTCTTTGAGATGAACTTTGTTATTATTTTTCTAGATCTGTTAAATGATTTATTGGGAATTTGGTATAGCACTAAATAAGTGTATTAATTTGTATAGTATTGTTATTTTATTATATTCACTAAGCCTACCAAAGATCACTTGATATTTTTCTAATTATGTAGATCTGACTTTATTTGTATAGAAAGGATTTTGTTGTTCTGTTCATATAGTTCCTGAGTGTCTTGACAGGTAGATGCCCAAATATTTTATATAACCAAGATTTTTTTTTATTTTTTTAATTTTAAAAAAAAATATTTTTATTAATTTTTATAATTATAACATTTTCTTTGACAGCACATATTCATAGGTAATTTTTTAAAAACATTATCCATTGTACTCCCTTCTGTTCCATTTTTTTCCCCTCCTTCCCTCCACCCCCTCTCCTAGATGGCAGGCATCCCCATACATATTAAATATCTTATAGTATATCCTGGTACAATATATATGTGCAGAACCAAATTTTGTTGTTGTTGTTGTTGCAAAGGAAGAATTGTATTCAGAAGCTAAAAATAACCTGGGAAGAAAAACAAAACAAAACAACAAAAAAACAGTGCTCACAGTTTATACTCATTTTCGAGTGTTTCTTTTCTGGATGTAGCTGATTCTGTCCATCATTGATCAATTGGAATTGGATTAGCTCTTCTCTATGTTGGAGATACCCACTTCCATCAGAATACATCCTCATACAGTGTCATTGTTGAAGTGTATAATGATCTCTTGGTTCTGTTCGTTTCACTTAGCATCAGTTGATGTAAGTCTTTCCAAGCCTCTCTGTATTCCTCCTGTTGGTCATTTCTTACAGAACAATAATATTCCATAACATTCATATACCATAATTTACTCAACCATTCTCAAATTGATGGACATCCATTCATTTTCCAGTTACTAGATGCTGGAACTCTATCTTTCCAGAAATCAGCAGGAGTCAGGATCACTAAACGTCTTTATTCTAGATCTTTACCGTCGCCTCCAACGCCAGGTCACGAGTGCAAGTGAGCGTGAGTTCCACCACCCAAGTTTATCTTGCTCCTCCCACACACGTCACTTCCCCCTCTTTGTCCCACCAATCAAGTCAGCACAGAACAGCTGGGGAGGGTCAACCTTAAACAAGTTAATAGGGAACCGTCCAATTGGCAATTAGTCTCACGTGCTTCACCATCCAAGTGCATTGCTCAGTTCTAGCCCTTTACAACTAGACACTATGAAAAGGGCTGCCATAAACATTTTGGTACATACAGGTCCCTTTCCCTTCTTTAGTATTTCCTTTGGATATAAGCCCAGGAGTAGCATTGCTGGGTCAAAGGGTATGCACATACTGATAACTTTTTGGGCATAATTCCAAATTGCTCTCCAGAATGGTTGGATTCTTTCACAACTCCACCAACAATGCATCAGTGCCCCAGTTTTCCCACAGCCCCTCCAACATTCATCATTACTTCTTCCTGTCATCTTAGCCAATCTGACAGGTGTGTAATGATATCTCAGAGTTGTCTTAATTTGCAATTCTCTGATCAATAGTGATTTGGAACACTCTTTCATATGAGTGGAAATAGTATCAATTTCATCATCTGAAAATTGTCTGTTCATATCCTTTGACCACTTATCAATTGGATAATGGCTTGATTTCTTATAAATTAAAGTCAATCCTCTATATAAGGCCTTTATCAGTAACTGTAAAAATATTTCCCAATTTGTTACTTCCCTTCTAATCTTGTTTGCATTAGTTTTGTTTGTGCAGAAACTTTTTAATTTGGCATAACCAAAATTTTCTATTTTGTGATCAATAATGGTCTCTAGTTCTCCTTTGGACACAAACTCCTTCCTCCTCCACAAGTCCGAGAGGTAAACCATCCCATGTACCTCCAATTTATTTATGATTTCATCCTTTATGCATTTGACCCATTTTGATCTTATCTTAGTATGTGGTGTTAAATGTGGGTCCATGCCTAGTTTCTGCCATACTAATTTCCAGTTTTCCCAGCAGTTTTTGTCAAATAATGTATTCTTATACCAAAAGTTGGGATGTTTGGGTTTGTCAAACACTAGATTGCTATTTTTATTCACTATCTTGCCCTGTGAACCTAACCTATTCCACTGATCAACTAGTCTATTTCTTAGCCAACACCAAATGGTTTTGGTGACTGTTGCTTTATAATATAGTACCAAGATATTTTAAATATAATTTTTCTTCATATCTCTTGCTGTTGGATGTTGTTGATAATATATAAAAATGCTGATGATTTATGTGGATTTATTTTGTATCCTGAAATTTTGCTAAAAGTGTGAATTTTTTCTTAGAGTTTTTAGTTGATTATTTAAGGTTCTCTAAGTATACCATCATATCATCTGCAAAGAGTGATAATTTGGTTTCCTCATTACCTACTGTAATTCATTTAATCTTATTTTTATCTCCTATTATCAAAGCTAACATTTCCAATACAATATTGAATACTAATAATGAGAGTGAACAGTCTTGTTTTATCCTTGATCTTATTGGGAATGGGTCTAGTTTGTCACCATTACATATTATGCTTGCTTATGGTTTTAAAGAGATGCTACTGACAAATTTAAGGAAAATTTCATTTATTTCTGTACTTTTTTAGTGTCTTTAATAGGGATTTTTGTTGAATTTTATCAAATGCTTTTTCTGCCTCTATTTAGATAATGATATGGTTTTTGTAGGTTTTATTATTATACAGTCAATTATGCTAATAGTTTACCTTATATTGAACCAGCCCTACATTCCTGGTATAAATCTGTTTTGTCATGGTGTAGTATCCTGTGAATGATATTCTCTTTTCTAAAATTTTATTTAAGATTTTTGCATCAATATTGATTATATAAATTGGTTTATAATTATCTTTATCTGATTTCAGCCTACCTGTTTTATATATCAATAGCATGTCTCTGTCATAAAATAAATTTGGTAGGCATCCTTCTTTCCCTATTTTTTCAAATAATTTGTATAGTATTGGAATCAGTTTATCTCTAGTCCTGTAGAATTTTTCTTTAAGAGTTGATTAATGGGTTGTCCTTTTTTTTCTTTTTTCTAAAATGATACTATTTTAGTAATTCATTTTCTCTTCTGTTAATCTGAAAAATCCATATTTTTGTAGGTATTTGTATTTCCCTTAAGTTGTTAAATTTGTTGACATAATATTGGGCAAAATAACTCCTAATTATTGTTCTAATTTTCTCTTCATTTTTGGAAAGTTCTTTCTTTTCATTTTGAGATCAACAATTTGATTTTTTTCTTTCCTTTTTCTATTCAAATTAACTAAAGTTGTATTTATTCATTTATTTATTTATTTTGGTTTTCATAAAATCAACTCTGTTTTGTTTATTAATTCAATTTCTTTTTAAATTTCAATTTTATTAATATCCCTTTTTATTTTTAGAATTTCCAGTTTGGTATTTATTTGAGGGATTTAAATTTTTCCTTTTTTAGCTTTTTTAGTTGCAAGTACAATTCATTTATCATCCCTGTCTCTAGTTTATGCAAATAATCATCTAGAAAGGTAAAATTTCCCTTTTTTACTTTGTCTTCATCCCACAAATTCTGGTATGTAGTCTTATTATTGTCATTCTCTTGGATGAAATTCTTGAATGTGTTTATGATTTGCTGCTTTATCCATTAATACTTTAAGATTACAGTATTTACTTTCCAATTAATTTTTAATCTACTTTCCCTTGACCTTTAATTGAATATGATTTTTCTTGCATCATGATCTGAAAGAAATATGTTTACTATTTCTGCATTTCTGCATTTGATTTTGATGTCTTTATGCCCTAGTATATTATGGTCAATGTTTGTATAGGTTCCATGAACTGCAGAGAAAAAAGTTTATTCCTTTCTGTCTTTATTCAATTTTTTCCAAAGATCTATCATACCTAACTAAAGAGACTGGAGAATGGTAAAGGAGGGTAAGTTGCTAAATGAAAATTGTATTATAATATATTTTACAACTTTGAAGAAAATATTATTCATGATGGAAAGCAAATGAATAAAGCTTGAATATACTTTTATACTGAGGTATAAAAAACAACCAAATATCTGTGACAGATTAATTAATTTGATCTCTTTAATAACAAAGAATTCCAAATGTATTTCCAATTAATGAAGTGAGTAAATTTTGGTTATATACTTAGAGAAATATATTTTACTATTGTTAAATGGGAACAAGGACCCCAAATATGGGTCTCAGCAATCCTGTTTATAGACTGACACTGATGTAATCATAAAACTTTTTAAGTGACCTTGATTCTTCTGTCAAATTATGTTTTTTGAAATTCTTTTTGCAAGTCACCACTTTTCTCTGTACCTTAATAAAAGCAATAAACCTGAGTCAAAGAGAGGGAGCCAGAAAGCTTGGGACTCACACATCCTCCTGCCATCTCTATTGATTTTGGCATATATATATATATATATATATATATATATATAATTCTCTCAAGATCAAATAATTGTGAGTGAAAGAGCTCTGACAATGGGTTTTCAAGGATTCATTTCCATTTTTAACAACGTATCTTGAGAAATCTGGATTTTTATACCTAGACAATCAAATTGTAAAAAAGAAGTAAACAGGCTAAGTATGAAATTAAGGTGTCACTTTTAAAAACTATATTGATAAAAAAGGATTTTGTGATTATAGAAGAATAGGTGACATAATTCCAAGTTCTTCAGATTTACTTCACAAAAAAAAAATTGTACTTCAAGACTAATATATATTGATGAAAAATAAATAAGATTTGGAACAGAACAGTGTTCCTCCTAGGATTACTCAAGAAGCCCCAAAGAAAGACCTCAAAATAAAGGATTAACTAGTATGAAGTGTAAACCCTTCCAGGCTATCTCTCACAGCAACAGCAAGCAGGAATAATTATGGAAATTTTAATAATGGCTACAATAAAAAGTCCTAGAATACAATATATTGACAATCAAAATTGTCAATAGCCTAAAATATTATATCTAGCAAAATTAACCACAATATTGATTTAAAATTGGGCATTCAGTGAAGTTTCAGATTTTCAGGATTTTGTCTCAAAAAAAATTGAATTCAATAGAAAATTTAATATATAAAAGTCCAACATCAGAGACTAATTTCAAGGGACTCAGTAAGAACAAATTATTTATGTTTTATACACAGAAATGTAAGTCATGTGTCTAAAATTGATATTAGTAATTGGATATTCTGAAAGAAAGATTTTGGCATAGATGAACATGATCTGACTCTAAAACAGTAAAACTAAGAAAAGCTAAAAAGAGTGATTTCACTCTAAGAATGAAATGTGAAAAGAAGAAAAAAAGAGGTCTTAGATGGCAAGAGATGTTGGTAGTTCTAAAAATTTACCTGCAATGGAAATGGGTTTAAAAAGGAATAATATAGATAAATGTCAACAAGGATATGACACTCTCCAAAATCAATAAACAAATAAGTGGAGAACAATAGGAAGAGGTGGGTAACAGAAGTATGTGTGAGACAATAGTAGTCAGATAAGGTTTGCACATTAATGAGGAAGAGGCAAAAGAGAGAGGCAAAGGGAGTATAGGATAAAGGGAAATCCAGAAGTATATTCAGATTAATGAAAATGAGAAAAAGTGTACAGAATTAATTGAAGTGACATAAAGATTTGGGAAAGGATGGGGAGAAGATATGGGAGAGATTCATGGTATGGGAAGGATAAGTAATAGCAAGGCAAATTAACAGGTAGAAAAAAGTAGAAGAAATAATGAATAAAAATAAGATGTATACATAAACATAATGACAATGATTAGTAGAATGTATTAGAATAAATAGAGGTCATAGTAATTGATCTTAGATGTGCTTGTCCTTATGTTTCTATTACAAAAGAAGGTTAGGTACTTACTAAAAAGAAACAAATAAAGTAAGGAAGGACTTGAGGGAGGTAGGAAGGAAGGAAGGAAGAAGGGAAGGAAGGAAGGAAAGAAGGAAGGAAAGAAGAAAGAGAAAAAGACAGTTCATCTGAATTAAGATCTCATCTTTTTTATTTACTATCATCAGTGTGATATATAGTAAGTACTTTCCTTTCTCTGAGCCTGGTATTTTACTTGAACAATAAACTGGTTATACATATATATATATATATATATATATATATATATATATATATATATATATATATATATATATACACAAAATGATTGAAATCTTTTCTCAGAGGTCTTTAAATTTATGGTGACTTGAGGCTGCTTTCTGTATTTTAGTGCTACAGAATCATGTATAATAAAATAATCCCTGATTTCAGTGTATTTGTATTCTATGGAGAAGAAATAATGTACACACACACACATATACACACATGCAGAATGCATACAAAACAATAAAACAATACAGAAAAGTTTAGAGACACTATTACAATGGTAAGCATTGAAAGTTAACATTAAGGAATTTAGCTTTAGATGAACATTTATCAGGCATGTACCATATAACCTATACTTTTCAGCAGTATAAGTTAGACCCCTAATCTCATCATGTGGCTTTCCCCGAATATGGCTCTATGATTCACATTAGTGTAAGAAAGCAATTGTGATTTATTTGAAGGTTTCTCATTTTGAAATAAGCTACATAATTTCTGTTCCTATATAAAATGATTTTCTTTGAGAATAAAAAAATTTGGGTTACCTATGTTTGTGTTTTTCAATCATTCAGTAAAGTCTAACTGTCCACTATCCCATGGACAATAGCACTCCAAAGTATTCTATCCTCTATCTCTCAAAATATTTCCAAGTTCAAGATTATTGTTTCAATTACACCATCAATCTCATCCTCAGCAATAATCGTTTTTATTTATTTATTTATTTAGTTATGTGCTTGTTTGTTTATTTATTTATTCATTTATTCATTTATTTATTTATTTGTTTATTTATTTATTTATTAGCTCTCAATCTTTCTTAACATCAAAGAATTTGAGGCCAATCTTTTTGTTATCTATTCAAAGTATTTGAATTTTAGCTTTTGTATTTGAATAGTCTTCATGAATTTCTTTAAGTATTGAACTGAATTGATCTCTTTGTTGTTCAAGGGACTCTCAAAAGTTTCTCCACTAAAACAATTTGAAAGCATTCTCATATTTCAGGCAGACATTAAGATTTGAAAATACATATCATCGCCCTCCAAAAAAAAAAGAAAGAAAATATTGAATACAGGGCTCATTTTATTAAAAAAACAAATTAAAAGAGCAATATATGTCTCTAATAAGTCTAGAAATTTCTCCCCATCTTTCCATTTGACTTATGGATAGAAAGTATTTTTTTTTTGTTTTTTTAGGAATTCATTTTTTGGTACCTTAAACACATTTTTTCCATAAAATAACTAATAATAATATAATAATAAATAAAAGTATTGATGTTTTATGCTTTTATTAGTAAATAATTCCCATAAGGTACAGGATATTTCTTATGTAAGCTTTGCTTAAAAATGTTCTGATCATAGAAATGCTAAATATATGTTGTTACTGCTAAATATTATTTGAAATTTGAATGATTTTGCTCAAAATGATCAGGTAGGGGGCAGAGCCAAGATGGCGGAGAAGATACACTTGAATTTGTAAGCTCCCTTCTTCCCTCAATACCAACTAGTTAAATCAACCTCAAAAATAATGCTTGACTGATAAAAACGACAAGGATTAGAAGCACAACTTTCCAGCTGAAGAGAATCTGGAATTTCAACAGAAAAGGTCAGTTCCAAGGGGAGGAAAAAAAGATCAGCACAGACAGGGTTAGGTACTAGTACACAGTGCCAAATGGGATGGGGAGAACTCTGGGATCAGAGAAGGCATTGAGATAGAAAAATCTGGCACAGGTGGATAGCTCTACTCTGCTTATAAAACAGAACATCAGAAGAGAAATCATTAATTAAATAATTAAAATATAAAGCCAAATCCTAGAATCAATCTAAGCAAAGCTGTGCAGCCACCTTCTGCTGTCCAGGGCAGTGGGGGACACAGCCCAGGGCAGCCTGTAATCCACATAGTCTGGGGCTCAGCCTGAGGCAGTGAAATTCTGGCAGTAGTGTAACTCCAACAGCAGCATAACTCCCAGAGCAACAGAACCTCTGCAGCAGGGATTGTGGTTTCCAAATAGATATTTCCAGTTTGAATGCAAGGGCTTTTTGCATCAGCTGCTAATATCCATGGCCCCACAGAAGGCTTTGGCAAGGGTTTGTGACGCTTTCACTGTTCAGCCTTAAACCTCAGGGCAGTCGCTAGGTCACACAGCCGAGTTCCTCACTGGGCACTCCTGGCAGCGCAGCCATGCTAACACTTCTGAGGCATTTTCAGGGAGAGGGGATGGGAACTCTCTCCCACAGCTCTCTCTTAGCCCAGTAACAGGATTGGTACATCCATCCAGTCTGGGAGAAAGCTGATAAATACATTTCTTACCCAAGGCAGACCGCCCACAGTGTTAACAATAAGTAAGAGGCTGAAGAGAATGATCTACACCTTTTATACAGAGAAAGATCTGGAACCCAACCCTGAGGAGGCCAATAGCAGAGAGTCTGTAGATAACACCCTCAAGGGGAATTATATTTGCAACCTATCACATAACTCTCTCCTAGAAGAGAATATTAAAAAGTTAAGAGAATTTGAAGAAAAATGGGGAAAGGAAAGAGAATCTATGATAAAGAATAACAACGTCCTGAAATTTGAGTTGGAAAAAAAATAAAGAATTCACAAGAGGTGCAGAGAAACAAAATCTGTGAATTAGAAAAGGTTAAAACATCACAGGAAAGTAGGATTTCTGAATTGGAAAAGATAAAAAAAATTTCCAAGAAAGAAGTATTTGTGATTAGGAAAAGAAAATAACGCACTAAAGGAAAAAAAAAAATTAATGAAATGAAAAAAAAATTCAACAGAGCAAAATAATTCATTTAAAAAGTCAATTGGACATATACAAAAAGAACTAAAAATATGAATGAAAATAAGTCATTAAAAATCAGAACTGAACAAATAGAAATGAGTGATTCATTGAGAAACCAAGAATCAGTCAAACAAAAAAAAAAATGAAAAGATGGAGAATAATGTCAAATATTTACTGGGAAAATCTATAGACCTGGAAAATAGATCTAGGAGAGATAATCTGAGGATCATTGGACTTCCTGAAAAGTAAGATGAAAAAAGGGCCTAGATTCTATTTTACAGGAAATCATCAAAGTGAACTGTCCAGAGATAATAGAAACAGAAGGGAAAATAGGCGTTGAAAGAATTCATCGAACAACTTCTGAAAAAGACCCTAAAAAAAGAACTCCATGGAACATAGTGACTAAGTTGCAGAAATACTGAACTAAGTAAAAAATATTGCAAGCAGCTAGGAAAAAAAAAATTTCAAAAATCAAGGTGCCACAATAAGGGTCACTCAAGATCTGGCTGCCTCCACATTAAAGGATCAAAAGGCCTGAAACCTGATATTCCAAAAGGCAAAAGAACAAGGATTGCAACCAAGCACAAACTACCCACATAAGTTTAGCATTTTCTTCCATGGAAAAAGATGGTCATTTAATGAAACAGAGGAATTCCATTTGTTTCTAAGTAAACACCAGACAAAGAACTATTTGATCTACATTCACAAGACTGAAAAGAAGCAGAAAAAAGGTAAAAATAACTCTTGAGATCTGTATCTCTGTTGTGGATATACAGAAAGTCCAGATGGGTGATTTGATTTTACTGATATAACATTAAAAAAGGGAAGTATTAAAAGGAAGGGGATAGTATCAGAAAAAGGGGAAAAGGGAAAAGAGAGATAAAAAGAGGGAAACGACATTCCAGGAAGAGGTATAGAAAATCCACCACATCTGAGGGAATGTAGAGAGGGAGAGAAACATTGTGTGAATCTTACTCTCATCTGAGTATGGTCAAAGAGTAAATAATTGACATATTTGTTTTTTCAGAAAATGCTTATGCACCCAATATAAGTGGGGAGAAGAAAAAGGGAATAAGGGAAGGGGAAAAGAAAGGGGAAGAGAATTAAAAGGAGGGGGGAGGGATACTAAAAAGGGAGGGTTGCACATCATAAGTGGGTCCATAAATTAAATTCTGGAGAAGGGGTTTTTTCTAATTTCCAGTTTTCCCAACAGTTTCTTCCAAATAATGAATTTTTGTCCCTAATGTTGGTATCTTTGGGTTTGTCAAAGATTAGATTGCTATAGATGTACCCCTTTTTGTCCTTTGTATCTAATCTGTTCCACTGATCTACCGTTCTATTTCTTAGCCAATACCAAATGGTTTTGGTGACTGCTGCTATATAATATAGATTTAGATCAGGTACACTTAGACCACCTTCCTCTGAGTTTTTTTCATTAGTTCCCTTGCAATTCTCGACCTTTTATTCTTCCATATGAATTTTGTTGTTATTTTTTCTAGGTCATTAAAATAGTTTCTTGGGAGTCTGATTGGTATAGCACTAAATAAATAGATTAGTTTGGGGAGTATTGTCATTTTTATTATATTCGCTCAGCCTAAGCAAGAGCACTGGATGTCTTTCCAATTATTTAAATCTGACTTTATTTTTGTGGCAAGTGTTTTGTAATTTTTCTCATATAATTCCTGACTATTCTTTGGTAGATGGATTCCCAAAGACTTTATACTCTCAACATTTGTTTGGAATGGAATTTCTCTTTGTATCTCTTGCTGTTGCATTTTGTTGGTGATATATAAGAATGCTGAGGATTAATGGTGATAGTGGGCAACCTTGTTTCACTCCTGATCTTACTGGGAAAGGTTGCAGTTTATTCCTATTGCATATTATGCTTACTGAACGTCTTAAATATATGCTCCTGATTATTCTAAGGAATAATCCATTTATTCCTATACTCTCAAGAGTTTTTAGTAGGAATGGATGTTGGATTTTGTCAAATGCTTTTTCTGCATCTATTGAGATGATCATATGGTTTTTATTAATTTGATTTTTAATATGGTCAATTATACTAATAGTTTTCCTAATATTAAACCAGCCCTGCATTCCTGGTATGAATCCTACTTGATCATAGTGTATTATCCTGGGGATGATTTTCTGAAGTCTTTTTGCTAATATCTTATTTAAGATTTTAGCATCAATATTCATTAAGGAAATTGGTCGATAATTTTCTTTCTCAGTTTTCGATCGACCTGGTTTAGGTATCAGTACCATGTCTGTGTCATAAAAGGAGTTTGGTAGGACTCCTTCATTCCCCATTTCTCAAATAGTTTATACAGAATTGGGACTAATTGTTATTTACAGGTTTGATAGAATTCACATGGAAATCCATCTAGTCCAGGGGATTTTTTCCTGGGGATTGATTAATAGATTGTTCTATTTCTTTTTTTGAAATGGGACAATTTAAGCAATTTATTTCCTCCTCTGTTAATCTAGGAAGCCTATATTTTTGGAGGAAGTCATCCATTTCACTTAAGATATCAAATTTATTGGCATAAAGTTGGGCAAAGTAACTCCTTATTATTTCTCTAATTTCCTCTTCATTGGTGGAAAGATCCCCCTTTTCATTTGTAAGACTAACATTTTTATTTTCCTCTTTCTTTTTTCTGATCAGATTTACCAAAGGTTTATCTATTTTATTGGCTTTTTCATAAAACCAACTCTTGGTTTTATTTATTTATTCAATAGTTTTTTTTTTTTTTACTTTCAATATTATTGATTTCTCCTTTTAATTTTTGTAATTGGTTGGGGGTTTTTAATTTGGTCTTTTTCTAGCTTTTTAAGTTGCAGGCCCAATTTGTTAATCTTCTCTTTCTCTATTTTCTTCAAATAAGCCTCTAAAGATATAAAATTTCCCCTTATTACTGCTTTAGCTGCATCCCACAGATTTTGGTATGATGTGTCATCATTGTCATTCTTTAAGATGAGATTATTCAGTTTCCAATTACTTTTTGGTCTATTTATCCCTAATTTTTTAATGAATGTAGCTTTCATTGCATTGTGGTCTGAGAAGAAGGCATTTGTTACTTCTGCCTTCCTACATTTAATTTTGAGATCTTTACATCCTAATATATGGTCATTTTTTGTATAGGACCCATGAACTGCTGAGAAGAAAGTATATTCCTTTCTATTGCCATTCAGTTTTCTCCAAAGGTCTATCATACCTAGTTTTTCTAATGTTCTATTTACTTTTTTAATTTCTTTTTGTTTGTTTTGTGGTTTGATTTGTCTAAATCTGAGAGTGCAAGGTTGAGATCTCCCACTATTATAGTTTTACTGTCTATTTCTTCTAGCAACTCTCTTAACTTTTCCTTTATGAAGTTAGATGCTATACCACTTGGTGCATATATGTTTAGTATTGATATGGCTTCATTATTTATGTTACCTTTCAGCAGGATATAGTTTCCTTCCTTATCTCTTTTAATTAGATCAACTTCTGCTTTTGCTTGTTCTGAGATAAAGATAGCTACCCCTGCTTTTTTGGCTTTACCTGAGGCATAATAGTTTCTACTCCAACCATTTACCTTTATTCTATATGTATCTCCCTGCTTTAAGTGTGTTTCCTGTAAACAACATATTGTAGGGTTCTGATTTTTGATCCAGTCTGCTATCTGTCTCAGTTTGATGGGAGCATTCATCCCATTCACATTTACAGTTAAAATTACTAATTCTGTATTTCCTGCCATCATATTATCCCCAGATTATGCTTTTTCCCTTGACTCCCAAGAACCCCTTCCCCAATATTCAATTTATAGACTCCCCTTGTGATGCATAGCCCTCCCTTTTTTTTTAGTATCCCTCCCCCCTCCCTCCATGTCCCTTCCCTTATTCTCCTTTTCCTTTTGCCTTTTCCTCTCCCACTTTTAATGAGATGAGAGAGAATTCTCTGAAAAACAAATATGACAATTATTTACTCTTTTAGTATCTTCTGATGAGAGTAAGATTTACACAATGATTCTCCTCCTCTCTATATTCCCTCAGATATGGTATATTTTCTATGCCTCTTCCTGGGATGTAGTTTCCCTCTTTTTATCACTCCCTCCCCTTTTTCTGATACTACCTGCTTCCCTTTACTACACCCACTCCTTTTTTTTTCTTTTATATCAGTAAAATCAAATTATCCTTGCGTACTTTCTATATACCCACAACAGAGATATAGTTCTCAAGGGTTCTGTGTACCTTTTTCTGTTTCTCTTCAGTCGTGTGGATGTAGATAAAATTTTTTGTTTCAGTCTGTTTTTTTTTTTTTTTTTTTCCTAGAAACATATGGAATTCCTCTATTTTATTGAATGACCATCTTCTTCCATGGAAAAAGATGCTAAACTTAGCTGGGTAGTTTATTCTTGGTTGCAGTCCAACTCCACTTTCAGGATGTTGTTATTCTCTATCATAGCTTCCCTTTCCTTTCCCCATTTTTCTTCAATCTCCCTTAATTTTTTAAGAGTTTCTTCTAGGAGAGAGTTATGTGATGGGGGGCAGGAATTGTTCCCCTTTAGGTTGTTATCTGCTGTCTCTCTGCTGTTAACTTTCTCGGGGTTGGATACCTGCTCTTTCTCTGTATAGAAGGAATCTATAGTTTTTCTGGCTTTTTTGCTCATATTTAAAAAATCTTTTGGGGTCTGTCCCTGGGGTAGGAAATTATTTATTTACTTCTTTACCAGCTTCCTCCCAGACCAGATGGATGCAGTGGCCCCTGCTCCTGAGCTAAGAGAGAGCTCTGGGAGAGAGTTCCCCACCCCTTCCCTGGAAGTGCCTCAGAGGTGATCAGCACTGCTGTGCCCTGAGGGCGCTGTGTTTTAGAGGCTTCCCTGAGGTTGAGACTGAACAGTAAAGGGGACTCAAAGCCCAGCCTATGCTTCCTGATGGGGCTAGGATGTCTGCAGGAGGTGATGTGAAAAGCCCCTGCCCTCAAACTGGAATTGCCTGCCAGGAACCGCGGACCCTAGTTCAAAGGTTCCGCTTCTCTGGTACTTCAGTTCCACAGCCTCCAGCCAGCCGAGCCAGGCACTATGAGTTACCGCCCTGCCCACTCTTCAATCTCTTAACTACCCTGAGGTAAAAGCCTGGATTGCCTATGTTGGCCAAACCCCCGGTGCCGAGATCTGCTGAGTCACCCCTGGGATCTGGGAAGATCCAATCTTGTTTTAAAATTTAAAATGACTTGTATTTCTCCTCTGAACTGCTGTTTTATAAGCAGAGAAGTGCTAACAGCCTGTGCCAGACTCTTTTATGTCAGTGGATTCTCTGATCCCAGAGCCCTCCCCAGCGCGACCGGCGCAGTTTGCAACTATTCCACCGTCTGCATTGGCCTCTCTTCTTCCTCCCCTGCTGAAACTCCAGATTCTCTTCAGCTGGTAAGTCGTGCTTCCAGCCCTTGTGGATTCTATCAGTCCAACGCTATTTCTGAGGCTGATTAAATCTAGTTGGTTGTGAGGGAAGAAAGGAGCTTACACAGTGGCGTGTATCTTCTCTGCCATCTTGGCTCTGCCCCTCAAAATGGAATTTTTTATAGCAGTGAGGAAAGGAAACTGGGGCAGTGTACAAAAATAATTATACTAACTAGGTCTAGCAGAGTCTCATCAGGAAACAACTGGTTGTTATTAAGGGTGATTGAATAGCATCAACATATATCTATGAAATGAAGAAGAATAATACCTTTGTGGTCTAATCACTTTGAGTATTTTCTAGGAAGAAGTAGAGAAAATCATCTCTTTGTGTATGTGCTTGTGTGCGTCTGTGTGTGTGTGTATGTATGTGTGTGTCTTGCATAAAGAAACTATCTGAGATTTAGAAAACATATATGCATATTTCCAGATTTCCATGTATTCAGAGGTAATGAGACTAATTTTGTAAATATTATGTTACATTGACAAAGTATCTAACTCATGTGTAAAGGAAATATAAATGGTCTTGAAGGCAAGTGTCATTTTATCTCCCTGAGCCTGTTTCAACATCCCCAAGATATAAATAATAATTGCACTTATTCATAGACCTTTTGCAAAAGTTTGTTGTAAGCATCCAAAGAGAGCAATTTAGTAAAATTGTGTAAACTGATATACTATGCTGTACAATTAGGTATTATTAAAATATCTTGGTGGGGTATTTGATTTTTAGGTAAGGGGAGCACTTGTGGATTTTTTTTTTTTGCACTGAATATGACGACTTTATTGATGATATACAACATAAGATTCTAGGCTTCTTCCCTTAATGTAGGGGTGCTTTGGGACAAGAATGTAAATGGAATGTTATAGGAACATAAATTAGAAATGTGGGCTCCCAAGAGGTGGAACTCTTTTTTTGGCTAGAGTTGAAAATCTATGGCTTATCACTTTATTTCTAGGAAGCTATACATGTCACAAATTCACTATATAGTTGTTATAACTGTACTTCTTTTCATAACAGGAAATGAGTTAATAAAAAAGTAGTTACTGAAAGCAATATCAACACCAGCATCAAAAGTAGAAAAGTATGTGTTTCTGTTAAAGTCACAGGATGGAACCTGATCCTTTATGTAGTTCCAGATGCCCTTCAAAGTTTTGTATTCTGCTTTCTTCTCCACTTTCTTGATATCATAATATTTGACAGATTTCTACAGATGTGTACATCGGGAATAGGAAAATAGAAATCCTCTGAGTTTTCCATTCAATTCAGGTATAACCTTCCCTATAGTCAAAGCAGAACCAGTGGAAGCAGGTATGATGTTCTGGACAGCACCATGTCTATCATACAATAACTTGCCACAGTTGCCACCTTCTGTCTTCTGGGCAGTGGGTAATGGCATAAATCATGTTTATGAGGCCTTTCATAATGCCAAAATTATTATGAATGACCTTGAGTAAAGGGGTCAAACAGTGACTATTTCAGTAGGTATTACTGACACCTGACACTTATAGGGGAATCAGGACTTTGGGCCAAGATGGCGGCATGGAGGCAGACAGCTGCTTGAGTTCCTCGTTTTCTCTCAGAACTTACTTCAAGACAAGCATCAGACTTAATTCTTGACCCAGAAAGAAATCCACAAATAATCACCAAGAGAAGTCATCCTTGAAAGTCGCCAGAAAAGGGCTGTGTTTGCTCGGGGGAGGGTCAATCAGACTGGGCGCAGACTGAGGGCAGGCAAGCCAGAGCAAGACAGGCAGTTCACACAGCTCAGACCTGAGGGGGAGGCATATGATCGTTGCCATTTCTGCGAAAAGACTTTTCCCCCAGTGTGGATACTCAGTCTTGGCAGCAAGCCAGGAGCAGCTAAAGAGGGTGTAAACACCAGAGGTGAAGATTAAAACTCCAGAAAGCCAGCTTTTCTCAGAACCCGGCCACCCCAACCCCCACCTGGACTGACTTAGCTCATTCTCAGAGCCTCAGAGCACAGACTCAGTACAGGCATTGCTGTTCTGTTAGTGGTTCTCTGCTGCCCTACCCCCAGTTTGTAGAGGAAGCCCATTAATACCATCCAGCCCCATCCCCCGCAAAACAGACGAATTGTTTCTCTTGTCAATTTGTTTTCTTCGATTCCTACTATGACAAAATGAACAAAAATTCAAAAGGGCTCTAACCATTGACAGCTTTTGTATGGAGAGAGAGCAGACTTCAAACACTGAGGAGACTAAAAACAGACTGTCCCCAGATGAATCCCCTAAGAGGGATATGAGCTACTCCTCAATACAAAAGAATCTCATAGAGGAAATAAAACAGGCTCTCACAAGAGAGCTGGAAGAGAAATGGGAAAAGGAAAGGGACGCTTGGCAAGAGAGCCTGGAAAAGTCATCGCATTCATTCAAAGACAGAGTGGATAAAGAAATCAAATCATTGAGAAACAAAATTAGTGAGCTGGAAAAGGTAAACAACACCAAGGAAAACAAGATTAGTGAGCTGGAAAAAGAAAACAACTCTCTAAAAAATAAAATGGATAAAATGGAAAAAAAAATCCATAGAAGATAAAAACTCAATTGGACAATTACAAAGAGATATTAAAAAAGTGAATGAAGAAAATACATCATTGAAAATTAGACTAGAACAAGTAGAAATGAATGACTCAAGGAGAAACCGAGAGGTAGTCAAGCAAAATCAGAGAAATGAAACAATTGAAAAGAATGTCAAGTACCTTACTAGAAAGACAACAGACCTGGAAAACAGATCCAGGAGAGACAATTTGAGAATAATCGGACTCCCTGAAAAATGTGAGGAAAAAAAGAGCTTGGACACCATTTTCGAGGAAATTATCAAAGAGAACTACCCAGACGTTCTGAAAACAGAGGGTAAAATAGACATTGAAAAAATTCATCGATCACCTACTGAAAGGGACCATAAAATCAAAACGCCAAGAAACATAGTGGCCAAGTTCAAGAACCATCAGACAAAGGAAAAGATAATGGAAGCTGCTAGAAAAAAGCAATTCAGATATGGAGGATCCACAATAAGTATAACCAAGGATCTAGCAGTGTCCACATTGAAAGAATGAAGAGCCTGGAACATGATATTCCGAAAGGCTAAGGAACTTGGTATGCAGCCAAGAATAACTTACCCAGGAAGAATGAGCATCGTTTTCCAGGGAGGAAGAAGGACATTTAACAAAATAAATAAATTCCATCTATTTTTGATGAAAAAACCAGACCTACATAAAATGTTTGTTCTTCAAATACAGAACTCAAGATATTTCTAAAAAGGTAAAAAGAAATCTTGAGAACTATACTTCTGCCAAAAATATGTAAAGAACATATGTACAATTTGTCTTAGAAACTAGAGGTGGAAAGGAAATTATATCATAAAAAAGTGTAAAGTGGTGGTACTACATCTCATGAAGAGGCAAAGGTAACCTATTATATCTGAGAGAAATAAAGGAGGGAGATGAACATAGTGTGTATCAATAGACATATTCGATTTATGGTGAAACTTCTTCCACTTCATTGAAAAGTAAAAGGGAAGGAGTAAGCTAAGGGGAAGGGAATACAGAAATTTCGAGGAAAGGGGGTAAAATAAGGGGAGGATCTTTAAGGTGGGGGAGGGATCCTAAAAAGGGAGGGCTGTGAAAAGCAAGTGGTGGTCACCAGTTTAATTCTGTTTAGGGGGATAAGAGGGAAGGAAAGGGGAAAAGCCCAAGATAGAATTAGTCCTTCTAACCATAAATGTGAATGGGGCAAACTGCCTCAAAAAGAGGAAGCAGTTAGCAGACTGGATTAAAAGTCAGAATCCTACTATATGTTGTTTACAGGAAACACACCTGAAACAGGGTGAGACATTCAAACTAAAAGTAAAATGGTGGAGCAGAATCTATTATGCTTCAGGCAAAACCAAAAAAGCAGGACTAGCAATCCTCATCTCAGATCAAGCAAAAACAAAAATTGATCTAATTAAAAGAGATAAGGAAGGGCATTATATCCTGCTAAAGGGCAGCATCAATAATGAAGCAGTATCAATATTAAACATATATGCACCAAGTGGTGCAGCATCTAAATTCTTAAAAGAGAAATTAAGAGGGCTGCAAGAGGAAATAGATACCAAAACTATAATAGTGGGAGATCTCAACATTGCACTCTCAGAATTAGATAAATCAAACCACAAAATAAATAAGAAAGAAGTCAAAGAGAAAAGTTTGATATGATAGATGTTTGGCGAAAGCTAAATGGAGACAGAAAGGAGTATACTTTCTTCTCAGCAGTTCATGGAACCTATACAAAAATTGATCATATACTAGGGCATAAAAACCTCAAAGTCAAATGCAGTAAGGCAGAAATAGTAAATGCATCCATTTCAAACCATAAAGCAATCAAAATTAATTTAATAAAAAGCCAGGGGAAAATAGGCCAAAAATTAATTGGAAACTAATAATCTTATACTAAAGAATGATTGGGTAAAACAGCACATCATAAACATAATTAATAACTTCACCCAAGAAAATGACAATAATGAGACATCATACCAAAATGTGTGGGATACAGCCAAAGCAGTAATAATGGGAAGTTTTATATCTCTACAGGCCTACTTGCATAAAATAGAGAAAGAGAGGGCTAACGAATTGGACTTACAACTAAAATTTCTAGAAAAGGAACAAATGAAAAACCCCCAGACAAACACAAAACTTGAAATTCAAAAAATAAAAGTTGAGATTAATAAAATTGAAAGCAAAAAAACTATTGAATTAATTAATAAAACTAAGAGTTGGTTCTATGAAAAAAACAACAAAATAGACAAACCCTTATTAAACCTGATTACATAAAGGAAAGAGAAAAAGCAAATTGTTAGTCTTGAAAATGAAAAGGTTGAACTCATCACTAATGAAGAGGAAATTAGAACAATTGTTAGGAGCTACTTTGCTCAACTTTATGCCTATCAATTCGATAATTTAAATGAAATGGAAGAATACCTTCAAAAATATAGCTTGCCCAGATTAACAGAGGAAGAAGTAAATAGTCTAAAAAACTCTAGAAACTCTAGCTTTGGCAATAAGAGCCGAGAAGGGGATTCAAAGAATTAGAGTATGAAATGAGGAAAGCAAATTATCACTTTTTTGCAGATGACATGTTGGTATAATTTGAGAACCCCAAAAACTCTGCTAAAAAGCTACTAGAAATAATTCAGAATTTTAGCAAAGTTGCAGGATACAAAATAAATCCACATAAATCCTCAGCATTTTTATACATTTCCAACACAATCCAACAGCAAGAGATACAAAGAGAAATTCCATTCAAAATAACGGTCGATAGTATAAAATATTTGGGAATATATCTACCAATGGAGAGTCAGGAATCATATGAGCAAAATTACAAAACACTTGCCACAAAAATAAAGTCAGATTTAAATAACTGGAAAGATATTCAGTGCTCTTGGATAAGCTGAGAGAATATAATTAAGATGACAATACTCCCCAAACTAATCTATTTTTTTAGTGCTATACCAATCAGACTTCCAAGAAACTATTTTAATAACCTAGAAAAAATAACAACAGAATTCATATGGAACAACAAAAGGTTGAGAATTTCAAGGGAAGTAATGAAAAAAAATTAAGTGAAGGTGGTCTAGCTTTACCTGATGTAAAACTATATTATAAAGCAACAATCACCAAAACCATTTGGTATTGACTAAGAAATAGACTAGTTGATCAGTGGCATAGGTTAGCTTCACAGGGCAAGATAGTGAATAAAAATAGCAATCTAGTATTTGACAAACACCAATATCCCAAATTTTGGGATAAGAATTCATTATTTGACAAAAACTGCTGGGAAAACATTAAATTAGTATGGCAGAAAGTAGACATGGACCCACATTTAATACCACATACTAAGATTAGATCAAAATGAGTCCAAGATTTAGGCATAAAGAATGAAATCATAAATAAATTGGAGGAACATGGGATGGTTCACCTCTCAGAGTTGTGGAGGAGGAAGGAGTTTGTGTCCAAGGGAGAACTAGAGACCATTATTGATCACAAAATAGAAAATTTTGATTAAACCAAAGTAAAAAGTTTCTGCACAAACAAAACTAATGCAAACAATATTAGAAGGGAAGTAACAAATTGGGAAAACATTTTTACAGTTAAAGGTTCTGATAAAGGCCTCATATCCAAAATATACAGAGAATTGACTTTAATTTATAAGAAATCAAGCCATTCTCCAATTGATAAATGGTCAAAGGATATGAACAGACAATTTTCAGATGATGAAATTAAAACTATATCCACTCATATGAAAGAGTGTTCCAAATCACTATTGATCAGAGAAATGCACATTAAGACAATTCTGAGATATCATTACACACCTGTCAGAATGGCTAAGATGACAGGAACAAATAACAATGAATATTGGAGGGGCTGTAGGAAAATTGGGACACTGATGCATTGTTGGTGGAGTTGTGAAAGAATCCATCCATTCTGGAGAGTAATCTGGAATTATGCCCAAAAAGTTATCAAAATGTGCATACCCTTTGACCCAGCCATACTACTACTGGGCTTATATCCCTAGGAAATACTAAAGAAGGGAAATGGACCTGTATGTGCCAAAATGTTTGTGGCAGCCCTTTTCATAGTGGCTAGAAGCTAGAAGATGCATGGATGTCCATCAATGGTTAAATTATGGTATATGAATGTTATGGAATATTATTGTTCTGTAAGAAAGGACCAACAGGAGAAATACAGAGAGGCTTGGAGAGACTTACATCAACTGATGCTAAGTGAAACGAGCAGAACCAGAAGATCATTATACACTTCAACAATGATACTGTACGAGGATATATTCTGATGGAAGTGGTTATCTTCAACATACAGAAGAGCTAATACAATTCCAATTGATTCATGATGGACAGAATCAGCTACATCCAGAAAAGGAACACTGGGAAATGAGTATAAACTGTTATTTTAACTTCTGAATCCAATTCTTCCTGTGCAACAAGAAATTCGGTTCTACACACATATATTATATCTAGAATATATTGTAATATATGTAACATGTATAAGATTGCCTGCCATCTCGGGGAGGGGTTTGGGGGAGGAAGGGAAAAAAATCTGAACAGAAGTAAGTGCAAGGGATAATGTTGTAAAAAATTACCCATGCATATGTACTGTCAAAAAATATTTATAATTATAAAATAAATAAAAATTAAATTAAAAAAAGAAACTTAAAAAAAAACTTATAGGGGAATCATTATATTTCTCATGGTTAACTCCAGAATATGTAGAGATAATCACCTGCTTAGCTCCACATGTCCATTGTAGTACAGTCTTTTACATGGTGGTAAAGACACCTGTAGGCTCTCCAGCATCTCCGCTCCAGTTTTTCTCTATTTAATATTGGTGGAATCCTACTCTTAAAAGACAGTAATGGCTTTGCAATTGATCATCAGTCCATTATCAGCCTTGACAATGTCCTTGAACTTGCTACGAATTGAATCATATTGAAACATATAAGCCATGTAGTTGAGGTCAATGAAGGGATCATTGATGGCCACATTGTCTATTCAACTGAGTTCAATCCAATCATGGACACCAGGCACCCAATATGGCCAAAGCCTTTGACTCCAGGCTTTATTATCTTGTTGCAAGGCTATTAATGAAACAGCAGATCCTGGCTCCAAGTAAAGGAGAAGAACTGAGAGCCAGACCACCTGCTTTAGTAGAGATTGCTGTTCATTTAAACACTGTCTCTGTGCATAAGGAAAATAAATTTCTGAGCAGTGTACAGGTCAAGGTCAGGATTCAAGTCAGGGAATTGAATGACTTGGCTTGACACATTGTAAGTAATAGATCTTGGATTAAGAAATTGATTTGAAAGCAAAACAATAGAAACTGGTACATGAGAAAGAATTGTCAAAGTCATATTGTTTCTGTTTGTCTTGAATTTAGCAAAATTAATTGCTTGTCTCAGCAAAGCAGAAATATTTTACACAAACACTTTTCATATTGTTTAATTGTTAAAATATTTATTATAAGTCCAATAGTCTTTAGAATCAACTTAATTTAGTCCAGTTTCACTTCAGTTTTGAGTTTTTCTGTATACCTAGCATTGGACTTGTAATTGAGGATAAAAAGAAATAAAATAATGCACATTCTAAAAGATGTATACAGATTAATATATAGATATATTCTGTATAATATATATACATATATTTACATCTATCTATCTTATCTGTCTATCTATATAGCTATATAAGTATATAGCTATATAGATATATACACAGAGAGAGACAGAAAGAGGCAGAGCAAAAGAGACAGAGAGATAGAAAAATAATATTAAGAGGGATGTAGAGAGTGCTGTAAGATGAGGGTAATCAGGAACAGAGAGAATTATGGATGGTCTTACTTCAGAAGTCAATGATTCTCTCACAAGAGAGCTAAAAATATCCCTCTTACTATACTTAAATTGATTTAGAATTTTGAATTATTTTCTAACATCTTTTTTTAATTTTTCCAAATACATGCAAAGATAGTTTTCAACATTAACCTTTGAAAAACCGTATCCTTCAAATTTTCTCCCTCTATCCTTCCCACTCCCTCCCATGGACAGCAAGTAATGTAATAGGCATTAAATATGTGCACAGAACTAATGATTCTTAAAAGAGATACTTGAAATGTATAACTATATTAAAGTCAATTAGAATCAATTGATCAGCCTCAAAAATAGCACTGGACTGATAGAAACCACAACGACTGGAAGCATGACTTACCACCTGAAGAGAATCTGGAGTTTCAACAGAAAAGGTTAGTTCCCAGGGGAGGAAAAAAAAAAAAAAAAAAAAAAAGAGGCCAGCACAGAAGGTAGGGTGGTGGCACACTGTGGGGATCGCGCAGAGGAGGGCTCTGGGATAAGAGAAGCCACTGAGATAGAAGAATCTGGCACAGGCTATTAGCTCTTCTCTGCTTATAAAACAGCAGTTCAGAAGAGAAATCAAGCCACTTAAAATTTAAAACCAGATACTAAATCTTCCCCAATCCTGGGGGTGACTCAGCAGATGTTGGCACTGTGGGTGTGGCCAACTCAGACTATCCTGACTATCACCTGGGGATAGTTAAGAGATTGAAAAGCAGGCGGTAATTCATAGAGCCTTGCTTGGCTGGAGGCTGTGGAACTCAGCCCCGGAAGTCCCAGAGAAGTAGAAACTTTGAATTAGGGACCGCAGTTTCAGGGCAGACACTTCCAGTTTGAGTGCAGGGGCTTTTCATTTCACCTGCTGCTGACATCCACACCCCACCAGAATGCATAGGCTGGGCTTTGTGTCGCTGTACTGTTCAGTCTCAAACCTCAGGAAAGTCGCTAGAACACACAGCGCTGCCCTCAAAGCACTGCTGTACTAATCATCTCTGAGGCGCTTCCAGGTAGGGGGAGGGGAAATCTCTCCCAGAGCTCTCTCTTAGCTCAGGGGCAGGAGCCGCTGCATCCATCCTGTCTGGGAGGAAGTGGTAAAGAAATAAATAAATAATTTCCTACCTCAGGGACAGAACCCAAAAGTTTTTTTTTTTTTTTTTTTTTTTTTTTTTTAATATGAGTAAAAAGCAAAAAAGAACCTTTGGTTCCTTCTACACAGAGAAAGAGCGGGTATCCAACACCAAGGAAGTTAACAACAGAGAGTCAACAGATAACAACCTAAAGGGGAATGATACCTGCCCCCCATCACATAACTCTCTCCTTGAAGAGACTATTAAAAGTTAAGAGAGTTTGAAGAAAAATGGGGAAAGGAAAGAGAAACTATGATAGAGAATAACAACATTCTGAAATTGAGGTTGGAAAAAATAAAGAATTCACAGGAGATGGAGGGAAACAAAATTTGGATTTAGAAAAGGTGAAAAAAATCACAGGAAAGTAGGGTTTCTTTTTTTTTATATATATATATATATATATATATATATATATTTTATAATATTATCCCTTGTATTCATTTTTCCAAATTACCCCCCCTCCCTCTATTCCCTCCCCCCGACGACAGGCAATACCATACATTTTACATGTGTTACAATATAGTCTAGGTACAATACATGTGTGTGAATATCATTTTCTTGTTGCACAATAAACATTAGAATCCGAAGGTACATGCAACCTGGGCAGACAGATATTATTGCTAACAATTTTCATTCCCCTCCCAGTGTTTCTTCTCTGGGTGTAGCTACCTCTGTCCATCATTGATCAACTGGAAGTGAGTTGGACCTTCTTTATGTTGAAGATTTCCACTTCCATCAGAATACATCCTCATACAGTATTGTTGTTGAAGTGTACAGAGATCTTCTGGTTCTGCTCATTTCACTCAGCATAAGTTGATTTAAGTCTCTCCAAGCCTCTCTATAGTCCTCCTGCTGGTCATTTCTTACCGAGCAATAATATTCCATAACCTTCATATACCACAATTTACCCAACCATTCTCCAACTGATGGACATCCATTCATCTTCCAGTTTCTAGCTTCAACAAAAAGAGCTGCCACAAACATTTTGGCACATATATGTCTCTTTCCGCTCTTTAGTATTTCTTTGGGATATAATCCCAATAGTAGCGCTGCTGGGTCAAAGGGTATGCACAGTTTGATAACTTTTTGGGCATAATTCCAGATTGCTCTCCAGAATGGCTGGATTCTTTCACAACTCCACCAGCAATGTATTAGTGTCCCAATTTCCCCACATCCCCTCCAACATTTGTCATTATTTTTCCTGTCATCTTAGCCAATCTGACAGGTGTGTAGTGGTATCTCAGAGTGGTCTTAATTTGCATTTCTCTGATCAGTAGTGATTTGGAACACTCTTTCATGTGAGTGGATATAGTTTTAATTTCTTCCTCTGAGAATTGTCTGTTCATATCGTTTGACCATTTATCAATTGGAGAATGGTTCGGTTTCTTATAAATTATGGTCAGTTCTCTATATATTTTGGAAATGAGACCTTTGTCAGAACCTTTGTTTTTAAAAATATTTTCCCAATTTGTTACTTCCCTTCTAATCTTGTTTGCATTAGTATTATTTGTACAGAAACGTTTTAGTTTGATTTAATCAAAATCTTCTATTTTGTGATCAATAATGATCTCTAGTTCTCCTCTGGTCATAAATTCCTTCCTCCTCCACAAGTCTGAGAGGTAGATTATCCTCTGTTCCTCTAATCTATTTATTATCTCCCTCTTTATGCCTAAATCATGGACCCATTTTGATCTTATCTTGGTATATGGTGTTAAGTGTGGATCCATATCTAATTTCTGCCATACTAATTTCCAGTTTTCCCAACAGTTTTTTCCGAATAAATTTTTATCCCTAATGTTGGAATCTTTGGGTTTGTCAAAGATTAGATTGCTATAGATGTACCCTTTTTTGTCCTTTGTATCTAATCTGTTCCACTGATCTACCGGTCTATTTCTTAGCCAATACCAAATGGTTTTGGTGACTGCTGCTATATAATATAGCTTTAGATCAGGTACACTTAGACCACCTTCCTCTGAGTTTTTTTACATTAGTTCCCTGAAAGTATGGTTTCTGAATTGGAAAAGATAAAAAAGTCTCAAGAAAATAGGATTTCTGAATTGGAAAAAGAAAATAATTCTCAAAAAAATTAGGGAAATGGAATAAAATTCAATAGAGCAAAATAATTCATTTAAAAATTAAATTGGGCATTTACAAAAAGAACTAAAAACTGTGAAAGAAGAAAATAACTCCTTAAAATTCAGTATGGAACAAATAGAAATGAATGATTCATTGAGAATCCAAGAATCAGTCAAACACAACAACAAAAAAACAAAAATGAACAAAAAAAAAAAACGAAAAGCTGGAGAATAACGTCAAATACTTACTGGGAAAAACTATAGACCTGGAAAATAGATCTAGGAGAGATAATCTAAAGATCATTGGACTTCCCAAAAATCATGATGAAAATAAGAGCCTAGATTCTACTTTACAGGAAATCATGAAAGAGAACTGTCCAGAGATAATAGAAACTGAAGGGAAAATAGGTGTTGAAAGAATTCATCGAACTCCTTCTGAAATAGACCCTAAAAAAAGAACATCACGGAATATTGTGGCTATTCTGCAGAATTACCACACAAAGGAGGAAATCTTGCAAGCAGCTAGAAAAAAACAATTTAAATACCAAGGTGCCACAATAAGGGTCACTCAAGATCTGGCTGGCTCCACATTAAAAGATAGAAGGGCCTGGAACATGATATTCTGAAGGGAAAAGATCAAGGATTGCAACCAATAATGAACTACCCAACTAAGTTTAGCATCTTTTCCCATGGAAGAAGATGGTCATTCAATGAAATAGAGGAATTCTATATGTTTCTAAGAAAAAAAACCAGACTTAAACAAAAAATTTGATCTACATCCACAAGACTAAAGAGACACAGAAAAAGATAAACAGAACTCTTGAGAACTGTATCTCTGTTGTGGATATATAGAAAGTACGCATGGATAATTTGATTTTACTGATATAAAAGAAAAAAGGGGGTGTAGTAAAGGGAAGGGGGTAGTTTCAGAAGAAGGGGAAGGAATGATAAAAAGAGGGAAACTACATCTCAGGAAGAGGCATAGAAAATACACCATATCTGAGGGAATTTAGAGAGGGGGAAAAACATTGTGTGAATCTTACTCTCATCAGAAGAGGCTCAAAGAGTAAATAATTGACATATATGTTTTTCAGAGAATTCTTTCTCACCTCATTAAAAAGGGGAGAGGAAAGGGGAAAAGGAAAAGGAGAATAAGGGAAGGGAGGGAGGGGGGTGGAATACTAAAAAAAGGGAGGGCTGTGCGTCACAAGGGGGGTCTATAAATTAAATATTGGGGAAGGGGTTCAGGGGGGTCAAGGGAAAAAGCATAATCTGGGGATAATATGAGGGCAGGAAATACAGAATTAGTAATTTTAAGTGTAAATGTGAATGGGATGAACACTCCCATCAAATGGAGACGGATAGCAGACTGGATCAAAAATCAGAACCCTATAATATGTTGTTTAAAGGAAACACACTTAAAGCAGGGAGATACATACATGGTAAAGGTAAAAGGTTGGAGAAGAATCTATTATGCCTCAGGTAAAGCCAAAAAAGCAGGGGTAGCTATCCTTATCTCAGATCAAGCAAAAGCAGAAGTTTATCTAGTTAAAAGAGATAAGGAAGGAAACTATCCTGTTGAAAGGTAGCATAAATAATGAAGCCATATCAATACTAAACATATATGCAAAAAGTGGTATAGCATCTAACTTTCTATAGGAAAAGTTAAGAGAATTGTAAGAAGAAATAGACAGTAAAACTATAATAGTGGGAGATCTCAACCTTGCACACTCAGATTTAGACAAATCAAACCACAAAAGAAATAAGAAAGTCATTTAAAAAGTAAATAGAACATTAGAAAAACTAGGTATGATAGACTTTTGGAAAAAACTGAATGGCAATAGAAAGGAATATTCTTTCTTCTCAGCAGTTCATGGATCCTATACAAAAATTGACCATATATTAGGACATAAAGATCTCAAAATTAAATATAGGAAGGCAGAAATAATAACTGCCTTCTTCTCAGATCACAATGCAATAAAAGCTACATTCAGTAAGAAGTTAGGGGTAAATAGACCAAAAAGTAATTGGAAACTGAATAATCTCATCTTAAAGAGTGACTGGGTGAAAGAGCAAATTATAGAAACAATAAATAATTTCACCCAAGATAATGACAATGATGAGACATCATACCAAAATCTGTGGTATGCAGCTAAAGCAGTAATAAGGGGAAATTTTATATCTTTAGAGGCTTATTTGAAGAAAATAGAGAAAGAGAAGATTAACAGATTGGGCCTGCAACTTAAAAAGCTATAAAAAGACCAAATTAAAAACCCCCAACCAAAAATTAAATTGGAAATACAAAAATTAAAAGGAGAAATCAATAATATTGAAAGTTAAAAAAAAAAACTATTGAATTAATAATTAAAACCAAGAGTTGGTTTTATGAAAAAGCCAATAAAATAGATAAACCTTTAGTAAATCTGATCAGAAAAAAAAGAGGAAAATAAAATTGTTAGTCTTACAAATGAAAAGGGGGATCTTTCCACCAATGAAGAGGAAATTAGAGAAATAATAAGCAGTTACTTTGCCCAACTTTATGCCAATAAATTTGATAACTTAAGTGAAATGGATGACTTCCTCCAAAAATATAGGCTTCCTAGATTAACAGAGGAGGAGATAAATTGCTTAAATAGTCCCATTTCAGAAAAAAGAAATAGAACAAGCTATTAATCAACTCCCTAGGAAAAAATCCCCAGGACCAGATTTTTTTCCATGTGAATTCTATCAAACCTTTAAAGAACAATTAGTCCCAATTCTATATAAAATATTTGAAAAAATAGGGGATGAAGGAATCCTACCAAACTCCTTTTATGACACAGACACAGTACTAATACCTAAACCAGGTCGATCGAAAACTGAGAAAGAATATTATAGACCAATTTCCTTAATGAATATTGATGCTAAAATCTTAAATAAGATATTAGCAAAAAACTTCAGAAAACCATCCCCAGATTAATATATTATGATCAAGTAGGATTTATACCAGGAATGCAGGACTGGTTTAATATTAGGAAAACTATTAGTATAATTGACCATATTAATAATCAAATTAATAAAAACCATATGATCATCTCAATAGATGCAGAAAAAGCATTTGACAAAATCCAACATCCATTGCTACTAAAAACTCTTGAAAGTATAGGAAGAAATGGACTATTCCTTAGAATAATCAGGAACATATATTTAAGACCGTCAGTCAGCATAATATCCAAGAGAAATAAACTGCAACCTTTCCCTGTAAGATCATGAGTGAAACAAGGTTTCCTCCTATCACCATTATTATTTAATATAGTAATAGAAATGCTAGCCTTGGCAATAAGAGCTGAGAAAGAGATTCAAGGAATTAGAGTAGGGAATGAGGAAATCAAACTATCACTCTTTGCAGATGACATGAGGGTATACTTAGAGAACCCCAAGGACTCTGCTAAAAAGCTATTAGAAATAATTCAGAATTTTGGCAAAGTGGCAGGATACAAAATAAATCCATATAAATCCTTAGCATTTTTATATATCACCAACAAAATGCAACAGCAAGAGATACAAAGAGAAATTCCATTCCAAACAAATTTTGAGAGTATAAAGTCTTTGGGAATCCATCTACCAAAGAATAGTCAGGAATCATATGAGAAAAATTACAAAACACTTGCCGCAAAAATAAAGTCATACTTAAATAATTGGAAAGACATTCAGTGCTCTTGGAGAGGCCGAGCAATATAATAAAGATGACAATACTCCCCAAACTAATCTATTTATTTAGTGCTATACCAATCAGACTCCCCAGAAACTATTTTAATGACCTAGAAAAAATAACAACAAAATTCAAAATTCATATGGAAGAATAAAAGGTCGAGAATTGCAAGGGAACTAATGAAAAAAAAGTCAGAGGAATGTGGTCTAAGTTTACCTGATCTAAATCTATATTATATAGCAGCAGTCACCAAAACCATTTAGTACTGGCTAAGAAATAGACTGGTAGATCAGTGGAACAGATTACATACAAAGGAAAAAAAAAGTGTACATATATAACAATCTAATCTTTGAGCAACCCAAAGATACCAACATTAGGGATAAAAATTCATTATTTGGAAAAAAACTGTTGGGAAAACTGGAAATTAGTATGGCAGAAATTAGATATGGATCCACACTTAACAACATATACCAAGATAAGATAAAAATGGGTCCATGACCTAGGCATAAAGAATGAGATAATGAATAGATTAGAGAAACAGAAAATAGTCTACCTCTCAGACCTGTGGAGGAGGAAGGAATTTCTGACCAGAGGAGAACTAGAGATCATTATTGATCACACAATAGAAGATTTTGATTACATCAAACTACAAAGATTCTGTACAAATAATACTAATGCAAACAAGATTAGAAGGGAAGTAACAAATTGGAAAAATATTTTTAAAAGGAAAGGTTCTGACAAAGGTCTTATTTCCAAAATATATAGAGAACTGACCCTAATTTATAAGAAACCAAACCATTCTCCAATTTATAAATGGTTAAAGGACATGATCAGACAATTCTCAGATGATGAAATTGAAACTATATCCACTCATATGAAAGGGTGTTCCAAATCACTACTGATCAGAGAAATGCAAATTAAGACAACTCTGAGATACCACTACACACCTGTAAGATTGGCTAAGATGACAGGAATAAATAAGGATGAATGGTGGAGTGGATTTGGGAAAACTGGGACACTAATATATTGCTGGTGGAGTTGTGAAAGATTCCAGCCATTCTGGAGAGCAATTTGGAACTATGCCCAAAAAGTTATCAAACTGTGCATACCCTTTGACCCAGCATTGCTGCTATTGGTATTATATCCCAAAGAAATACTAAAGAGCGGATAGGGACCTGTATGTGCCACAATGTTTGTGGCAGTTCTTTTTGTTGTAGCTAGAAACTGGAACATGAAGGATATCCATTTATTGGAGAATGGTTGGGTAAATTGTGGTATATGAAGGTTATGGAATATTATTGCTCTGTAAGAAATGACCAGCAGGAGGAATACAGAGAGGCTTGGAGAGACTTATATCAACTTATGCTGAGTGAAAAGAACAGAACCAGAAGATCGCTGTACACTTCAATGTTGTATGAAGATGTATTCTGAAGGAAGTGGATATCTTCAACATAAAGAAGATCCAACTCACTTCCAGTTGATCAATGATGGACAGAAATAACTACACCCAGAGAAGGAACACTGGGAAGTTAATGTAACATGTTAGCACTACTGTCTACCCAGGTTACTTATACCTTCGGAATCTAATACTTAATGTGCAACAAGAAAATGGTATTTATACACATATATTGTATCTAGGTTATATTGTAACACATGGAAAATGTATGGGATTGTCTGTCATTGGTGTGAGGGAGTGGAGGGAGGGGGGGACAATTTGGAAAAATGAATACAAGGGATAATAAAAAAAAAATTTACTCATGCAAAAAAAAAAAAAAGAATGGGAAAGAATAAAAGAATATTCAATTGAATTTCAGATCCTTATTTCCTAAGTGGTAGTCTAGGAATGAGCAACTTTTAAAAATCCCTGGATATAATTAATTAATCAAATTCCTCTAGAGTCTTACCACATTCTTAAAAAATGTTGTTTTGGGAAAATCTAAGTATCCAACTGAGTCATAGATATAAACAAAAGTCAAATGAAAGGAAATATGTCAGTTTGAATTTTGCCCTGTTCTGGAAATAAAAATTCTCTTAATACCTTTTTTTTCCTTTTCTTTTAGTAAAATTATTTTTAATATATATTGCTTTATGAATCATTTTGTGAGAGAAAACTAGGAAGCAAGGGAAAAACATGGGAGAGATTAAAGAAAAAAAAACAGAACAATAAGTGAACATGCCATGTATTGATTTACATTGAGTCTCTTTAGTTTTTTTCTGCATGCAGTTGGCATTTTCTGTCCAGTCTATCTATTGAGATTGTCTTAGATCACCAAACTACTAAGAACAAAGTATTTCATAGTTGATTTTCACACATTATTGCTGTTATTGTGTATAATGTATTCCTGGTTCTGCTTATTTCGCTCAGCTTCAGTTCACATAAAAGTTTCCAGGTCTTTCTAAAATCAGTTTTTTTTCATCATTTTTTAAAATACAAAAATAATTCTCTGTTAGCTTCATATAACACAACTTGTTCAACTAATATTTAATTGATGGACATCTACTCATCCAATTCTTTGATAACACAAAAAGAGCTATTACAAACATTTTGTATATGTGGGTCATTTCCCCTCCTTTATGATTTCCCTGTGATACAGATCCAGAAGTGATGCTGTTAAGTTAAAGGGTATGAACAGTTTTATTGTACTTTGGGAATAGTTCCAGATTGCTCTACAAAATGATTGTATCATTCACAGTTCTACCAATACTGAATCAGTGTCCTATTGTTTCCACTTCCCCTCCAATATTTATAATTATTTTTCCTGTCATCTTTACCAATGAGATGTGTGAGAATGGACCTCAGAGTTGTTTTAATTTGCATTTCTCTCATCAAAAGTGATTTAGAAAATTTTTCTACTATATGTACTATATAATATATAGTTCCAGATGATTTTAATTTCATCTGAAAACGGCGTATTCATATCCTTTTACCATTTATCAATTACAGAATGACTTGTATTCTTATACATTTGATGTTATTCTTTATGTATTTTAGAAATGAAACCTTTAACATCCCAAAGAGGTATTAAAGATTGGAAAAGGACCTATATGTGCAAAGATGTTTGTGGCAGCTCTTTCTTTATTGGCTAGAAACTGGAAATTGAATGGACATCCACCAGTTGGAGAATGACTGAATAAATTGTGGTATTTTAACGTTATGGAATATTATTGTTCTGTAAAAAATGACCAGTAGTTAATTCAGCAGTCTTATTCCTGGACTTGTATCCAAAAGAGATCTTAAAGAAGTGAAAAGGAACATGTATGTGCAAATATGTTTATGGCAGCCCTCTTTGTAGTGGCTAGAAACTGGATGTTAAATAGATGCCCTCAATTGGAGAATAGCTGAATAAATTGTGGTATTTGAATGCTATTGAATATTATTGTTCTGTAAGAAAAAAACCGGCAGGAGGATTTCAGAAAGGCCTGGAAAGTCTTACATGAACTGATGCTGAGTGAAATGAGCAGGACCAGGAGATCATTACATACTTCAACAACAATACTATATGATGATCAATTCTAATGGAAGTGGCTCTCTTCAACAATTCGATGAACCAAATTAGTTCCATTTATTCAATAATGTATAGAACCAGGTATACCCAGCAAAACAACTCTGGGAAATGAGTGTGAATCACAACATAGCACTCCACTCCCTCTTCTTTTGTCCACTTGTAATTTTGATTTCCTTCTCAGGTTAATTTTGCCTTATTTCTAAGTCCAATTTTTCTTGTGCAACAAAATAACTATATACCTATATACACATATATTGTATTCAACATATACTTTACCATATTTAACATGTATTGGTCTACCTGCCATCAAAGGGAGGGGGTGGGGGGAAGGAGAAGGAAAGTTGAAACAGAAGGTTTTGTAAGAGTCATTGCTGAAAAATTAGCCATGCATAAATCTTGTAAATAAAAAGCAATACAAAAAGAAAGAAATGAAACCCTTAACAGAAAAAACTGAACTGCTCCCAAGCTTTTCTCAAACCAACAGCAGATTAAGCCTCTGCACTGGTTTTGAAGTGACACAACTCCAAATATTTGGAGTACAACAAATTCCCACAAGATACTTTAGGAAACTTCAGATAAGATTTATTTCAATCACACAGTAGGAAAGGATTCCAAGCTCAGACCACAGCACAAGGAACCCAGAGCAAGTAGCTAGGGTGGGGAGCCAAGATTTTGTGGAATTCATATATCACCAGGAAATCTACTGTGAGGCTCTTTGGCTACTCTGCCCTGATTAAAAGCTAGTGGTTCAGAGATTTGCTGTAAGACATTCATGTGAGGGCCTAAATCCCAGAATACAAGACTTAGCCATGCCTACCCAGCATTATGGAAAAGGCAAATAACTTCTTACAAAATAGATTTGATGAAATGGAAAAAGCATATAACTCCTTACAAAATAGAAACAAAAAAGAAACCAATTCTTGAAAAAGAGAATTTGTGAAATGAAAAAATGCAATGAATAAAATAATTCATTAAAAAATCAATTGGCCAAATACAAAAGAAACAACAAATGTAACTGAAGGAAATACTTCACTAAAATTCGAATTGAAAAAATGGAAATGAATGACTCAAAAAGGCATCAAGAATCAGTCAAAGTCAAAAAAAATGAAAAAAGAAAATAAAATAAAATACAAATACCTCCTAGGAAAAATAACTGATCTGGAAAATAGATCTAGGAGAGACAAGTAAAGGATTAGTGGATTTTCTTAGAACCATATTGAAAATAATTAGCCTAGATATAAATTTTCAGTAAATCATTAAGGAAAACTGCCCTGATGTCCTAGAACCAGAAGATAAAATAACCATTGAAAGAATTCTCCAATTACTTCCTGAAAGAGACCCCAAAATGAAAACTCTAAGGAATATCCTAGTTAAGTTTTTGAATTATCAGATCAAGGACAATATGTTGCAAATAGGCAAAAAAGAACAATTGAAATATCAAGGAGATATAATAAAGATTACCAAGGACCTAGAAGCTTTCAGCTTAAAGGATTAAAGGGCCTAGAATCTGATATTCTGAAGGGCTAAGAAATTTGGATTGCAATCAAGAATCAACTATCCAGCTAATTTGAGCATTACCTTTCAGGGAAAAAGATGGACATTCAATGATATGGAGGAATTTCATTAATTTCTGATGAAAATAACAGAGTTGAACAAAAAAAATGATCTTCAAATATAGAACTCAAGAGAAATATATAAAGGCAAAAAATGAAAATTCTTGAGAACTATATATCTTTAATGGATATACTTATAAAGTGTGGGTATAATTTGATTGTAGTGTGATAATATGAAAATAAAAAGAAAGTAGAGATGGAACAGGAAAACAAAAAAGAGAAAAATGGAGGAAAACTGCATGTCATTAAGAGGCAAAGAGCTAATATAAATGAGGGAAACAAAGGAGGGGGATGAATATTGTGTGAATCTTACTCATACCAGGTTTGGCTCAAAGAGAAAACATCATATATATTTGGTTTCACAGAGGAACTTATCTCACCTAACAGCGAAGTGGTAGAGAAGGGGGAATAAGAAAGTGAAAAGCATTACTTGGGTTAAATAAGATGACAGGAAACATAGAATTACTCATTTGAATTGCGAATGTGAATGTGATAAACTTTCCTATAAAACAGAAGTGGATAAAAGACTGGATAAAAAGCCACAGTCCTTACAATATGCTGTTCACAAGAAACACATTTAAAGCAGAGTTATACATACAGTGTAAACTTAAAAGACAAGAGCAGAATCTATTATGCTTCAGATGAATTTTTTTAAAAAGCAGTGGTCCAGATCTCAGATCAAGCAAAAGCAAAAATAGAACTAATTAAAAGAGATAAAGAAGGAAACTATATCTTGCTAAAGGTATCATAGATAATGAAGCAATATCAATCCTAAATATATATGCACTAAGTGGTGTAGCATCCAAATTCTTTGAGAAGACATTAAGAGAGCTGCAAGAAGGAACAGACAGAAAAATTATACTAATGGGAGATCTCAACCTTGCTCTCTAAGAACTAGATAAATTGAACCAGAAAATAAATAAGAAATATGTTAAGGAGGTAAATAATAGAAAAGTTAGTCGTGATAGACTGTGAGAAAATTGATTGGAGACAGAAAGGGATTTGCTTTTTTCTTGACTGTTCAAGGAATCTATATAAAAATTGACCCCATATTTGAGCATAAAAACTTCAAAATCAAATGCAGAAAGGCAGAAATACTAAATGCATGTTTTTTAGATCATGATGCAATAAAAATAACATGCAATAAAAGGCCAGAATAAATAAGACCAAAAATTAACTGTAAACTATATAACCTAATCCTAAAGATTGAATGGGTGAATCCACAAATCACAGACACAATAGTTTCATTTAAGACAATGGCAATAGTGAAACAATTTACAATGATTTGTTAGATGCAGCCAAAGCATTTATTAGGGGAAATTTTGTATCTCTAGATGCTTACTTGCATAAAATAGAAAAAGAGTTCAATGAATTGGACTTATAAGTAAAAAAGCTAGAAAAGCAACTAATTAAACACACCAAATTAATTACCAAATTTGAAATTCTGGAAATAAAAGGGCAGATTAATAAAATTGAAAGTAAAAAAAAATTAATCAAAATAATAGTTGATTTTATGAAAAAAACAGCACAATACATAAAGTGTTAATTAATTTGACTAGAAACAGGAAAGAAGAAAATCAAATTATCAAGATGGTTGGAGAGGACACAAACTTCATTCTGATCTTCTCCCATGACCCTCAGCTAATTACTAAATCCATCCCTAGTTCTGGATAGGCAGGATTCATAAATATTGGGAGTGCAACACATTACCAACAGAAGATAATTTGAAGAGCTCCAAAATAGGTCTGTTTTGGTTTGGCACACAAGCTGTGCAAACCCAAGGAGGGCATGGACTCTGTAGTGGTAGTGGAGACTTCCCAGGGTAAAGAAAATAGGGGGAGTATTCTAAAGCAGTGCTGATTACTCTGCTCTGGTTGCAAGCCAATAGATCAGCAGAGAAGTTATAAAACATCCAACCCAAAGACAAAAGGTAAATAGTGAAACTTGAAGCACTGGAGTCTAATGATACCTGGCCACTCACACCCAGCACTGGGAGTGAGTCAACAGAAACTGAATGTAGCCACTGCAGCTTGACTGTCACTGGTAGAGGAAACTTGGAAAACCTCCCTTGCCCTAAAAGCAGATACCATTTTTTTTAAGTTAGTAAAAAGGCAAAGATAACTCTGCCCATAGATAGTTTTTATGGTGAAAGAGAACAACAGATTTCAAACCCTGAGGAGAATAAAAGCAGATTGTCTCCAGATGAAGCCCCAAAGGGTGACACATCACACAAGGTTCTCCTAAAAGAAATTATAAAAGATCTAAAAAGAAAGCTAGAAGAAAAATGAGTAAAGGAAATTAGAACGTTAAAAGAGATTTTGGAAAAGGCAGAATAAAATAGACTTAGTGAAATGGAAAAAGCATATAATTCATTAAAAGACATATTTGACAAAATGGAAAAATAAAATAACTCCCCCCAAAAATGTGTGAAATGGAAAAAGAAAATAACTTCTTAAAAACAGATTTTGTGAAATGGAAAAAAAAATTCCATAGAACAAAACAACTTATTTAAAAATTAGACAAATATAAAATGAAGTAAAAACAGTAAATGAAAAAATGTTATTAAAAATCAGAATTGAACAAATGGAAATGAATAACTCAATGAGACATCAATAATCAGTCGAGCAAAATAAAAAAAAAAATGAAAAGAAAAAAAAAAAAACATAAAATACCTACTAGGGAAATCAATTGATCTGAAAAATAGATCTAGGAGAAAAAATCTAGGGATTTTTGGAATCCCTGAAAAACCATGATGAATAAAAAAGCCTAGACATTATTTTCAGGAAATCACCAAAGAGAAGTGCCCGAGTGTCATAGAAACAGAAGGTAAAATATCCATTGAAAGAATTCACCAAACTCCTCCTGAAAGAGACCCCAAAATTAAAACTCCAGGGAATACGGTGGCTAAATTTCAGATCTATCAGATGAAAGAAAAAGTAATACAAGCAGCCAGAAAGAAATAATTGAAATACAGAGAAGCCACAATAAGGATTACCCAGGATTCAGTAGCTTCTAATTTAATGCATCAAAGGGCCTGGAAACTGATACTCTGAAAGGCAAAGGAATTTGGAATGGAGCCAAGAATAAACTGCTCTGCTAAATTGAGCATGTTCTTCCAGGGAAGAAGATTGGCCTTTCAATGTAACAGATGAATTTCATTTATTTCTGATGAAAAGATGAGAGCTAAACAAGATTTTGCCTCCAAATATGGCTGTTTATTTAGATGAAAAATGGTATTCATTCATTGGAAAATTAAGGATTCATTACTGGCCCAAGTGAGGGTCTAACAAAATATTCCTCAAAACATTCACTTCATTAATCCTTTCTATTTTATTGTTGGGGGTTTACTGGAAATTAATCCCCCCCAATTGAGTATAGCTTTAGCTTAATCCTGATAATTTTGGTATATTGTTACCTTTTTCTAATTTTCCTTCATATGATTGCTAAATGATTTATGATTTGTGTTTTGACTTCATTAATTAGATTTCCATCTTTAGTTCTTAATTTTCATCTGTGTCTTTTTTGTGGTTTCCAAAAATAACTACTTTTGCTTTATTACACTCTAAATGACATATTAATTATGTCTGCCCTTGCAAAATTCTTTACAATATCTCTATGCTCTTACATAATATTATTTTTTTATTTTTAAAGTTCTATGTAGAGCTGAGAAGTATGCACATTTTTGCTTTATCATTTAGAAGACATTCCTCTTGATATCTGGTTGTCTGTTGCATTTAAGGAGTAAATTTTTTTCAGGTCAGGTTTTCTTTATAAGAATGTTTTGACATGTCTTTATTATTGATCATTCATCTCTCTCTTTTTTTTTTCATTTATGATTAAAGTAAGATTTTTCAGGGTCAATGATGCTGTGCTACATACTAAGTTCTATTGATCTTTTGTCTTTGGGAAACATTCCATTTTTTTCCTGATGAGCACAAAATAGGCTCTTGTTATTAAAATTTATTTTCTTTTTTTTTCCAAGATCTTTCTTCTTATCATTTTTAGAATTTGTTGATGCAGGATTGGTTTTTAAAGTTTAATTGCTATGTGTTTGGAATTTTTAACCTTTGATTTTAGTTTTGTAAAAAAACACTACATGAATTCTATTAATTGACATTTCATTTTGGCTTTCAGAATTACTGGAGAATTCTCTTGTATTATTTTTATATCTGACTTATCTTAATATATACTATGTTATCAAAAAGACTACAGAAAATCATATTTTGTGTTTCTTCTGTGATAAATGTCATAAAGAATTCATGAGTTTCTACTCCATTTTTATTTTATTAATTAATGTCACATATGTAATATATTAGAAAATAAGTATAACAATAATAATAGTATAGTATAAAATTTTATTATTACCAAAAATTATGTTCCCATAATTTTCATTTCTTTATCAAAGCACTCATACACTTTATCTTGTAGTTTTTCATTCTCCTGACATTCTGCAAGGTCCTTTGCCTTATCACAAGTTATATCATTTTCTTTGTTTTAAAGTATTAATTCAGTGATTCCTCTATCTATTTAATGATTCTTAAGGTCATATTTATATCTGTATTTTTTTTCTTTTTTAGTTATATGTATATATGAAGGTTTCTGATTTTTTTTCTTCCTTATGTAATTAGTCATTTCGTCCTCCCTCACCATGCTTTATCTTTTCCTTATTATTTTCTCACTCAGTCCACTGTAATTGTAGTCCCTTTGAGTGTAAACCTTAGACCTTCTCAGACATGTCCCTTTCTGTACAATTCAATCTAATTCTTTGCCCTGTGTGATTTTGGGGGCACATAAATGGTCCTCACTTAACAGAATTTCACACAATCCTTCTACATAAAATATCTTATGTCCTATCCTGTATCTTTTCTTTCTTTTAGTTTTTTGACCTGGAACTTATAGTTAAGAAAACTGCAGTGCTGAGGTTATTGACAATGATATCTGAAGTTTGAATTTCTGAGGTATGTGACTGAATTCTATTTTAAGCCTAGACATAAGTCCTGCTTTATTTTCATTTGCTTCTCTGCTCTCTTGCAGAGGTGTTTGGGTGCACAGAATGGGTAGTGATACTAACTGCAATAACCATTTTCCTGCACAGTAATAGAAATATATATATATATATATATATATATATATATATATTTACCTGAAGGGGAAGATGAATAAGGCATAGGGTTGAGTGTTTTTGCAAACCTATGTTTTTGCTCTTTAATTTTGTTCCAAGCATGTGTTTTGGGTCCTTTACTTTTGTTGCAAGCATGTGTATTGGGTCCTTGAGATTTATTGCAAATTTATTTATCAGATCCTTGAGTTGACTAGTATAGCTTCCCTGTGGGTAATATCATGGGCAATGGGGAGTGAAAACTGTTAAGTAGGATCAGGGCACAATTTAGTTCATTGTTTTTGGTGATGGTGTTTTTTGCTTGTTTGCTCTCTTCTGTTGATATTTTTTTTACTGCTTGGATTTTTGTAAAGGGCTGAAACTCTGAATAGGTACACTGAAATCAGACAACAAAGCACTTAAGGCTAATCACCTATTAGATAATACTCTATTAGCACATGCTTGCAAAATGGCCTTTCTCACTATTATGAGAGGGCTCAATCTTTTGGTGTATTTAGATAATCTTAGGAGGGATTAGGGGATGAAGTAAGACAAGCCAGAGTCACTTTGAAGTAGGACGATGAGAAGGGACATCAGTCGCTGGACCGCATGTGGCAGTTTTGTTGATCCCCTTCACTTCTTCTCCTAAAGACCAAAGACTTTTGCTTATTCTAACTCTCGATGAGTCTGGAACTCCAGGGGGCTAACTCGGACTTCACAGATTTTGAATATATCATCCCACAAAGAATGCTAAAATATCCTTATCTTTGGTACATATGTCTGTTTTAGGGAAATTTAAAACATTATAGGGATGGAAGAAAATGTGTAATCTTCCATTATTTTAGTCAATTAAATAATCTTTTAATTTACTTTCCCATCTCAATAATACTATCACTCCAATACATTATCTTTTCAGCTGTCAAAGTTATTCTGCTAACTATAAATATGAATATGCTCTGGATCAATAAACCCAAGTGGCTTCCTATTATCTCCACTATCTAATAGGACTCCACGTTTTGTCACTTAGAGATTTTCAAAATGTATTCATTTTTGGCCTTTGCAATTTTCTTATATTTTCTTCTTCTTTAGAACTTCTATGATCCAGCTGTACTGTTTTGCTTGGAGTACCTAAAACTACATCACTGTGCTTTTGTACAGACTATCCCACATATCTACAATGCTTTATGACTTTCTTTCCATCTTTTCATCTCTTTCTCCTTCACAAATTAGCTCAAGCCTTTCATTATACATAAGCCCATATCAATTCCCTTGATGTTTTTATCTTCCCTCTGTTGATTATTTCCAATTTTCCCCCTGCATTTGTGTGCATTAAACACTGTTTTGTTGTGTGTTGTCTCTCCTCACAAATTCTGTGGAATACACTTTGCATTTCTTTGTATCTATTTCTTTGCATGTTGCCTAGGACTTGTAGTTGCTTAATAAATAAATTTTGATGGAGTCATGTAATGTCTGTTACCTATTAAATTTTATAAGCTATATTGAAAGTGCTCCCTGAGCCACATTCTAAGTTATTCGATATCTGTATCTTAGTTTCTAGAATACCTTCTGCTCAGAGTTTTCATGAAAGCTTTACCTAAATAGCCTTTCATTGCCAAAATCAACATTTTCAAATTCAACTCAAATGTTATCTTTTAATAATGTCTTCCCTGACCTCCTTATTGAAAATAATTCCTCATACATTTCACCTCATAACAGGGTATACACTTCTGCACTTGCTATGATCATATTTACATAATGATTTAATACAACCTATTTTATCAATCCTATGGTACCCTTAAAGACCAGAGGTTGTTGTAGCATTTTAAAAAATGTTTATTTATTCCTATATCTAGTAGGAAGAATGCCTGAGAGTGAAACACCAATCTTAGGAAACAGATTAATAGTCAACATTGTTCTTGAAATTCCACAATGGTCATTGATGGGAAAAAACACATAGAGTTTTAAAAAGGACCTAACCAGGAGTTCTAGGGCAGAAGATGGAGAACCAAGAGTGTGATATTATCTAACACATTACAGAGTATCAGTTCCATTTTTTGACATAGTACATATGTAACCTTGGAAAAGTGATTCCCCCTCTGTACGTATTAGTTCATTAATCAATCAGAAGAGGATGATTACCTCTGTGTTACCTATTCCCAGTGGTTTTGAAGAAATCATATGTGGTTATATAAATAAAAAAATTTTTTGTATCTAAAAGTATTATACAAATGTGTTCAATGCGACACGTTGCCTTTGGGATAGTAAAAAGTCCAAATGAAGTTTCATTTAAAAGAAAATTTTATTTCATTTCAGCCACAAATTGTGTTTCAGCTCAGATGGATTCCAGAGATAGGTATGTTCCAAAGGAATTGATAATGTCAGGCAGCTGGTAGGAGTCAAAATTAAGTGCTCCAATGTAGAACAAAGGTCTCCTTTGCTCATGTCTCGGGAAAGTAATAGAACATGTATCATTTAATCAGAATTAATAAGAATCTCTTTCTTCTCATTAATTGGTCTCTCTTTAGAGGTTTTAACTTTTTAAACTTTTAAAATTCTAAATGTTTGCTTCCTAGAATATAAAATTCAGGGTCCTCATATTGAAGGTGCTATAAACTTTTCTAAAAGCTATTAGAAATTGATGTAAATTTCTTAGCTGAAAATGCTTGGATTTTTTTTTCTAATGCCATATAATAACTATAATTTTAAATGATGAAAAGTAGTTTTATTCTTACCAAATTTCAGCCTAGACATGAAAACTAGTTATGGGACAGAATCCAAAAACCAACTACCTGATGTTGAAGATACATTACTCCTAGGTAGACATTTATTCAACCCATCAATTACATTCAAATATGTGGGTCAGATCTTACTGCCTGAATTAAGAGTATGAACATTACAAGCTGAGTTTAGGAGTAATATGATCATTTTTAAAAGCCCATTGGTAGCATTTTTGTTAACATGAATTGATAAACACACACAGAGGAGAGAGAGAGAGAGAGAAAGAGAGAGAGAGAGAGAGAGAGAGAGAGAGAGAGAGAGAGAGAGAGAGAGAGAGAGAGAGAAGGTGGAAAGTAAAGAGGGAGGGAGAGAGAGAGAGAGAGGAAGAGAGAAATTCTGAGAGTGAGTTTTCAGCTTTCTTTTTCTTTCCCTTATAGATCCTTCAATCGTAGAACTAAACGGGACCTCAGAGAAAGCTGAGTCCAAATTGCCCTTGAATAGCAAACTATTCTGCAGGATCCACAATAGGCATTCATCTAACCTTAGCTAACACATCTCGAAAATGAACAAGGTTATAATATGACAAAGTAGTCCTTTTCACTATTATAAAGAGAATAAAAATACTACTCTCTGTTGTTTATCCTAAATCATAATATGCAGTCAAATGAAATCAGTCTCATTCAGAAATTCATGCCCTAAGATTCAGAGACCCATAAAAGGGTTTGGAAATAGACTTTAGGAGCCCCAAGAAAACCACATTATTACTATTCTAGGGAAGGTGTTTTAAGTTTCACCAGACTCAAAGGGGTCCACTGGCATCAATGATTTAAAAAAAAAATGGTGGGGGAGGGGAAGAAAGAACATTTTAAGTTCCCTTTCCTATTTCTTCTCCTTCTTCCCCAACGATAATCGTGGACTCCAAAAGCAATCTGTAGGAAAAAGAGTTGATTATTTTTCTTATATAATTTTGTAACAAGGAGCAATATGGGAAGGAGAGTGAATGAAAGAATTTTAGTACTTTAAAGCCTCATGATCTTACCGGGTATTTCTCACCTGGCTCAGGATCCTACAGTAATTCTAAAACCATTATTCTATCATTAACCATAGTTAATTCACATACCCAAGCACATACTGAAGTGATTATTTTTATATCCCTGTCTCTTTAGTCCTTCTTTAAAATTAGCTAGGGATGATTTTAAGCTGATTATGATGTACTAGGACTACGTAATTTACTTAGAATGCCCTGGGCCTATTCACTAGTTATTTCCAAAGGCAAGTCATTGTTGAATGAAATGAACATATATAATGTGATCTTTCTGATTCACTAAATAAAATCCCCTACCATTTGGTTCAAACATTGACATTTTTTGGCTTACTGATAGATTTTCCTGGGATACATTTTAATAAAGCCTTCCCTTGATGTCTGTCTATTAATTTTAGTAAGCTTTTGGGATTACATGAAATGATTTCTGAATAAAACATGGTACCTTTTAATTATTCTTCATAGAGGATTAGAAGACAATATGTTCAAGGAGACAAAAGTCATTCTATTTTTTTCTAATTAGTAATTTTTAAATAATTATTTATCAATCCAAAGACTCAAATTTTGAGCTCACACAATAGCATGGCAGACAATTTTTGTGTAATTCCTGGCTCATCCACTAAGAGATCACATGAACCTAAGTATGAACTCTATGATTCTGTTTTATTTGTACCATGTGGAAGAGGAAAATTCTCTCTTCTGGGACTTACATGAGATTAATAATGAAAAGACACTATTCTGTATATATAATTATTAGATTGAGAGTTAAAGGTTATTTTAGAGAGTTGTTTTATTCCAATCCCCTCAAAACTCCAATTCCCTCATTCTGAATATAAGGAAAGTGAAATAACTGCTTTGAACTGTTTCTCTCCAAAAAGGAGAAATAAGAACACATGAAATAATAAGCTGTAAAGAAGTATGTATGCATATATTCTTCCATGTACATATACACATTTAGATGTACACATTTTCTATCTCCTTCTCTTTCCCTCCCTCCCTCTCTTCCTTCCTCTCTCTCTCCCTTCCTCTTTTTCTCCCTTTCTTCCTCTCTCTCTCTCTCTCTCTCTCTCTCTCTCTCTCTCTCTCTCTCTCTCTCTCTCTCTGTCTCTCACACCCCACACACATATGAGACAGAAATAGAGACAGAGAATCATAGAGAGAGAAAGAAAGTAATAATTTGCAGGGAAGGAATAAAATGGTCTAAGTGTTTTGTTAACTCAAAAGCACAATGTGCCTATATTTTTACTCATTAAAATCACGTTATACAAAAAAGAGAAATTTTAAGAACAAATTCTATTTGACTTAACAATGACTGGAATAAAGTACAGTTATACAAATACCCCAAGGTATAAAGGAATTTAATGAAGGTCTGTACCAGATTGCCTAAATGAGTATTACTCTAATACCTCTCTCAATCAAAGTAAATATTGAATTAATATTTTTGTGGAATTTTGAAATATCTTTGCTCTGGATTAGTCAAACATTATAAAATATTTCACTTTTCTGCTTCATTAAGGTAGCTAGGAAACACAGTGAATAGAGCACTTGTTCTGGAGTCATAAAGATCTGAGTTAAAATATTGGCTCATACATTTACTAGGTGTGTGGTTATGGGCAAGTCACTTAACTTTCCTTTGTCTGAGTTTCCTCAGTTGTACAATGGAGATAACTGAAAAACCTACTTTGCAGGGTTATTGTAAGAACCAAATAAAATAACATTTTAAAATATTTAGCCCATTGCCTATCAAATAATAATTGGTATATAAATGCTTATTCCTTTTCTCCTTCCTTAACTTTGCTAGTTTTGTATTCTAATTACATGTTTCACAATAGATCCATAAAATAAATGTTTGCTTATTCTGCTACATGGAAGTTTAGCATTACATTTGGTGACTTCAGTTACCAACTGTGGTAGTGTAAAGTATTGAAAAGAATATGTGTGTATGTAATTATCCATATATATATATATATATATATATATATATATATATATATATATATATATACGTGTGTATATAATTGGAGAAAAAGAATAGAATTTGATTTCTAGATTTTCAATATTTTGCTATAAGATCTTAGCTCAGGTTATTTGCTAATTGTGATGAATCACAGATTCATTTTCCATAAAAAATATATCTGGAAAAGAGATCAAAAAGATAAAACATAACAATAATTGTTCTACTTGTATTCTATGACAAAAAAAAAAGAATCTTGACACAACAATACAAGAAATAACCAAAGAAAACTTTCCACAAGTGATAGAACAAGAGAAGAAACAGAAAAATCCACTAAATATTGCTTAAAAGAAATGCTACTAGAATAATATTTTGCATATTATTTCATCAGATCAAATAGAAAGTTATATAACCAACAATAAACAGCAACAACAAAAAACAATTCAAATATGCTGTAGTTATAAGTAGAAATATACAGGATTTATCAAGAGCTACAATAAAAACTACAGGTCCTAGAATATTATATATTAATAATTGCTAGGCTTATAGCCAAAATATGTCCAACAAAATTATGTAGAATATTGAAAAAAATTGGAGCTTCAATAAACTCTCAGATTTTTTCTCAAACAAACGATCTCAAAAGAAAATTTAAGAGCTAACATCAAACACTAATTTATTTTTTTTATTAAGCTTTTTCTTTTCAAAACATGCATGGATAATTTTTTCTTTTCTTTTAATTAATTAATTTACAAAGCATATGCATGGGTAATTTTTCCAACATTGATTCTAGCAAAATCTTTTGTTCCAATTTTTCCTTTATTCTCCCCATCCTCTCTCCTAGCTGGCAGGTAGTCCAATACATGTTAAATATGTTGAAATACATATTAAATTCAATATATGTACACATATTATACAATTATCTTGCTGCACAAGAAAAATCAGATCAAGAAGAAAGGAAAAGAAAAACTGAAAAAGAAAACAAAATGCAAGTAAATAACAACAGAGAGAGTGAGAATACTATGTTGTGTTCCACACTTGGTTCCCATAATTATCTCTCAGAGTGTAGATGACTCAATAACTGAACAAGTGGTTTGAATCCTCTAATTGTTGAAGAGAGAGCCACATTCATCAGAACTGATCATCACATTGTCTTCTTGTTGCTTTGTATAATGATTGTTTTTTTGCCTAAGTTCGTGTAGGCCTCTCCAAAACTCTCTGAAATCATCCTGTTGGTCATTACTTACAAAAAATAATATTCCATAGATTTCACATACCATAATTTATTCAGCCATTCTCCAATTGATGGGCATCCACTCACTTTTCAGTTCCTTGCCACAAAGGCGCCTGCCACAATTATTTTTGCACACATGGGTTCCTTTCCCTCCTTTAAGATTTTTTTTGGGATATAATCCCAGTAGAAAGACTGCTGGATCAAAGGGTATGCATAATTTAATAAATTTTTGAGCACAGTTCCAAATTGCTATACATAATGGTTGGATGTGTTCACAGTTCCACCAACAATGAATCAGTATACCAGTTTTGCCACATCCCCTCCAACATTTGTCTTCACCTTTTCCTGTTGTAGTATCTCAGAGTTGTCTTAATTTCCATTTCTCTGATCAATAGTGATTTGGACCATCTTTTCATGTGACTACAAATACTTTCAATTTCTTCATTTGAAAATTGTCATATTCTTTGGAAATTTATCAATTGTAAAATGGCTTGAACTATTATAAATTTGAGTCAATTCTGTACATATTTTAGAAATGAGGCCTTTATCAGACCCTTTGTAAGTAAAAATATTTTTCCAGTTTATTGATTCCCTTCTAATCTTGTTTGTATTAGTTTTTTGTTTGTTTGTTTGTTTGTTTGTTTTTTACAAAAACTTTTTGACTTGGGGGGCGGAGCCAAGATGGCGGAGAAGAAACACACTACTCAGTGAACGTCCTCACTCCCTCACAACCAATTAGATAAATTAAGTCTCAAAATTAGCTCAGGACTGATAGATACCACAAGGACTGGAAGCACGACTTACCAGCTGAAGAGAATCTGGAGTTTCAGCAGGAAAGGTCAGTTCTCAGGGGAGGAATAAGAAAGACCAGCACAGACGGTGGGGTAGGGGCACACTGCGCCCATTGCGCTGGGAGGGGCTCTGGGATCAGAGAAGCCACTGAGGTAAAGGAATCTGGCACAGGCTGTTAGCTCTTCTCTGCTAATTATTTAGCAGTTCAGAAGAGAAAGCCAAAATATTTTAAAACTCAGATTAGATTTCCCCCCCCCCCCCCCACCCTGGGGCAGACTCGGCACCAGGGGGTGTGGCCTCAGCTACCTCCTGAGAATAGTTAAGAGACTGACAAGTGGGTGGATACGGCCCAAGGCAACACACACTGCCTAGCTTAGCTGGAGGGAGTGGAACTCAGCTCCAGGAAGTCCCAGAGAAGCGGAACCTTTGAACTAGGGACCGCGGTTTCTGGCAGACACTTCCAGTTTGAGCGCAGGGGCTTCTTACGTCACCTGCTGCAGACACCCACTCCCCACCCGGACACATAGACTGGGCTTCCTGCTGTCTTCACTATTCTATGCCCTCGAAGCACAGTAGTGCTAGCCACCTCTGAGGCACTTCCAGGGAGGGGGTGGGGAACTCTCTCCCAGAGCTCTCTCTTAGCTCAGGCTCAGGAGCCGCTGCATCCATCCGGTCTGGGAGGAAGCTGGTAAAGAAGTAAATAATTTCCTACCCCAGGGACAGACCCCAAAAGATTTTTTAAGTATGAGCAAAAAAGCTAGAAAAACTATAGATTCCTTCTATACAGAGAAAGAGCGGGTATCCAACCCCGAGGAAGTTAACAGCAAAGATTCAGAAGATAACAACCTAAAGGGGAACGATTCCTGCCCCCCATCACATAACTCTCTCCTAGAAGAAGCTCTTAAGAAATTGAGGGAGATTGAAGAAAAATGGGGCAAGGAAAGGGAAGTTATGATAGAGAATAACAACGTCCTGAAATTGGAGTTGGAAAAAATAAAGAATTCACAGGAGATGCAGGGAAACAAAATTAGTGAATTAGAAAAGGTTAAAAAAACACAGGAAAGTAGGATTTCTGAATTGGAAAAGATAAAAAAGTCTCAAGAAAATAGAATTTCTGAATTGGAAAAAGAAAATAATTCTCAAAAAAAAAAAATTAGGGAAATGGAAAAAAATTCAATAGAGCAAAATAATTCATTTAAAAACGAAATTGGGCATTTACAAAAAGAACTAAAAACTGTGAAAGAAGAAAATAACTCCTTAAAAGTCAGGATGGAACAAATAGAAATGAATGATTCACAGAGAACCCAAGAATCAGTCAAACAAAACAAAAAAAATGAGAAGCTGGAGAACAACGTCAAATACTTACTGGGAAAATCTATAGACCTGGAAAATAGATCTAGGAGAGATAATCTGCGGATTATTGGACTTCCAGAAAACTATGACCAAAAAAAGAGCCTAGATTCTATTTTACAGGAAATTATCAAAGAGAACTGTCCAGAGATAATAGAAACATAAGGGAAAGTAGATGTGGAAAGAATTCATCGAACTCCTTCTGAAATAGACCCTAAAAAAAGAACACCACGGAATATTGTGGCTAAGCTGCAGAATTACCACACAAAGGAGAAAATCCTGCAAGCAGCTAGAAAAAAACAATTTAAATACCAAGGTGCCACAATAAGGGTCACCCAAGATCTGGCTGCCTCCACATTAAAAGATAGAAGGGCCTGGAACCTGATATTCCGTAAGGCAAAAGATCAAGGACTGCAACCAAGAATGAACTACCCAGCTAAGTTTAGCATCTTTTTCCACGGAAGAAGATGGTCATTCAATGAAACAGAGGAATTCTATATGTTTCTAAGAAAAAAACCAGACTTAAACAAAAAATTTGATCTACATCCACAAGACTGAAGAGAAACAGAAAAAGGTACACAGAACCCTTGAGAACTGTAACTCTGTTGTGGGTATATAAAAAATACTCAAGGATAATTTGATTTTACTGATATAAAAGAAAAAAAGGGGGGTGTAGTAAAGGGAAGGAGGTCGGTTCAGAAAAAGGGGAAGGAGTGATAAAAAGAGGGAAACTACATCCCAGGAAGAGACATAGAAAATACACCATATCTGAGGGAACTTAGTGAGGGGGAGAATCATTGTGTGAATCTTACTCTCATCAGAAGAGGCTCAAAGAGTAAATAATTAACATATTTGTTTTTCAGAGAATTTTCTCTCACCTCATTAAAAGGGGGGAGAGGAAAAGGGAAAAGGAAAAGGGGAATAAGTGAAGGGACTTGGAGGGAGGGGGGAGGGATCCTAAAAAAAAAAAAAAAAAAAAAAAAGAGGGAGGGTTGCGCGTCACAAGGGGGGTCTGTAAATTAAATATCGGGGAAGGGGATCAGGGGGGTCAAGGGAAAAAAGCATAATCTGGGGATAATACGATGGCAGGAAATACAGAATTAGTAATTTTAACTGTAAATGTAAATGGGATGAACGATCCCATCAAACGGAGACGGATAGTAGATTGGATCAAAAAGCAGAACCCTACAATATGTTGCCTACAGGAAACACACTTAAAGCAGGGAGATACATACAGAGTAAAGGTAAAAGGTTGGAACAGAGCCTATTATGCTTCAGGTAAAGCCAAAAAAGCAGGGGTAGCTATCCTTATCTCAGATCAAGCAAAAGCAGAAGTAGATCTCGTTAAAAAAGATAAGGAAGGAAACTATATCCTGCTGAAAGGTAGCATAAATAATGAAGCCATATCAATACTAAACATATATGCACCAAATGGTATAGCATCTAACTTTCTAAAGGAAAAGTTAAGAGAACTGCAAGAAGAAATAGACAGTAAAACTATAATAGTGGGAGATCTCAACCTTGCACTCTCAGATTTAGACAAATCAAACCACAAAACAAACAAGAAAGAAATTAAAAAAGTAAATAGAACATTAGAAAAACTAGGTATGATAGACCTTTGGAGAAAACTGAATGGCAATAGGAAGGAATATACTTTCTTCTCAGCAGTTCATGGATCCTATACAAAAATTGACCATATACTAGGACATAAAGATCTCAAAATTAAATGTAGGAAGGCAGAAATAATAAATGCCTTCTTCTCAGATCACAATGCAATAAAAGCTACATTCAGTAAAAAGTTAGGGGTAAATAGACCAAAAAGTAATTGGAAACTGAATAATCTCATCTTAAAGAATGACTGGGTGAAAGAGCAAATTATAGAAACAATTAACAATTTCACCCAAGATAATGATAATGATGAGACATCATATCAAAATCTTTGGGATGCAGCTAAAGCGGTAATAAGGGGAAATTTTATATCTTTAGAGGCTTATTTGAAGAAAATTGAGAAAGAGAAGATTAACGAATTGGGCTTACAACTTAAAAGGCTAGAAAAAGACCAAATTATAAACCCCCAACCAAAAATTAAACTCGAAATACAAAAATTAAAAGGAGAAATCAATAAAATTGAAAGTAAAAAAACTATTGAATTAATAAATAAAACCAAGAGTTGGTTTTATGAAAAAGCCAATAAAATAGATAAACCTTTGGTAAATTTGATCAAAAAAAAGAAAGAGGAAAATCAAATTGATAGTCTTACAAATGAAAAGGGGGATCTTTCCACCAATGAAGAGGAAATTAGAGAAATAATAAGGAGTTACTTTGCCCAACTTTATGCCAATAAATTTGATAACTTAAGTGAAATGGATGACTTTCTCCAAAAATATAGGCTCCCTAGATTAACAGAGGAGGAGATAAATTGCTTAAATAGTCCCATTTCAGAAAAAGAAATAGAACAAGCTATTAATCAACTCCCCAGGAAAAAATCCCCAGGGCCAGATGGATTCACATGTGAATTCTACCAAACATTTAAAGAACAATTAGCCCCAATGTTATATAAATTATTTGAAAAAATAGGGGATGAAGGAGTCCTACCAAATTCCTTTTATGACACAGACATGGTACTGATACCTAAACCTGGTAGATCGAAAACTGAGAAAGAAAATTATAGACCAATCTCCTTAATGAATATTGATGCTAAAATCTTAAATAAGATATTAGCAAAAAGACTTCAGAAAATCATCTCCAAGATAATACACTATGATCAAGTAGGATTTATTCCAGGAATGCAGGGCTGGTTTAATATTAGGAAAACTATTAATATAATTGACCATATTAATAATCAAATTAATAAGAACCATATGATCATCTCAATAGATGCAGAAAAAGCATTTGACAAAATCCAACATCCATTCCTACTAAAAACTCTTGAGAGTATAGGAATAAATGGATTATTCCTTAGAATAATCAGGAGTATATATTTAAGACCGTCAGTAAGCATAATATGCAATAGAAATAAACTGCAACCTTTCCCAGTAAGATCAGGAGTGAAACAAGGTTGCCCACTATCACCATTACTATTCAATATAGTACTAGAAACGCTAGCCTCGGCAATAAGAGCCGAGAAAGAGATTCAAGGAATTAGAGTAGGAAATGAGGAAATTAAACTATCACTTTTTGCAGATGACATGATGGTATACTTAGAGAACCCCAAAGACTCTGCTAAAAAGCTACTAGAAATAATTCAAAATTTCAGCAAAGTGGCAGGATACAAAATAAATCCACATAAATCCTCGGCATTTTTATATATCACTAACAAAATGCAACAGCAAGAGATACAAAGAGAAATTCCATTCCAAACAAATGTTGATAGTATAAAATATTTGGGAATCCATCTACCAAAGAAAAGTCAGGAATTATATGAGAAAAATTACAAAACACTTGCCACAAAAATAAAATCAGATTTAAATAATTGGAAAGACATTCAGTGCTCTTGGATAGGCCGAGCGAATATAATAAAGATGACAATACTCCCCAAACTAATCTATTTATTTAGTGCTATACCAATCAGACTCCCAAGAAACTATTTTAATGACCTAGAAAAAATAACAACAAAATTCATATGGAAGAATAAAAGGTCAAGAATTGCAAGGGAACTAATGAAAAAAAACTCAGAGGAAGGTGGTCTAAGTGTACCTGATCTAAAGCTATATTATATAGCAGCAGTCACCAAAACCATTTGGTATTGGCTAAGAAATAGACCGGTAGATCAGTGGAACAGATTAGATACAAAGGACAAAAAAGGGTACATCTATAGCAATCTAATCTTTGACAAACCCAAAGATTCCAACATTAGGGATAAAAATTCATTATTCGGAAAAAACTGTTGGGAAAACTGGAAATTAGTATGGCAGAAATTAGATATGGATCCACACTTAACACCATATACCAAGATAAGATCAAAATGGGTCCATGATTTAGGCATAAAGAGGGAGATAATAAATAGATTAGAGGAACAGAGGATAATCTACCTCTCAGACTTGTGGAGGAGGAAGGAATTTATGACCAGAGGAGAACTAGAGATCATTATTGATCACAAAATAGAAGATTTTGATTACATCAAACTAAAAAGTTTCTGTACAAATAATACTAATGCAAACAAGATTAGAAGGGAAGTAACAAATTGGGAAAATATTTTTAAAAACAAAGTTTCTGACAAAGGTCTCATTTCCAAAATATATAGAGAACTGACCATAATTTATAAGAAACCAAACCATTCTCCAATTGATAAATGGTCAAAGGATATGAACAGACAATTCTCAGAGGAAGAAATTGAAACTATATCCACTCACATGAAAGAGTGTTCCAAATCACTACTGATCAGAGAAATGCAAATTAAGACCACTCTGAGATACCACTACACACCTGTCAGATTGGCTAAGATGACAGGAACAAATAATGACAAATGTTGGAGGGGATGTGGGGAAATTGGGACACTAATACATTGCTGGTGGAGTTGTGAAAGAATCCAGCCATTCTGGAGAGCAGTCTGGAATTATGCCCAAAAAGTTATCAAACTGTGCATACCCTTTGACCCAGCAGCGCTACTACTGGGATTATATCCCAAAGAAATACTAAAGAGCGGAAAGAGACATATATGTGCCAAAATGTTTGTGGCAGCTCTTTTTGTTGTAGCTAGAAACTGGAAGATGAATGGATGTCCATCAGTTGGAGAATGGTTGGGTAAATTGTGGTATATGAAAGTTATGGAATATTATTGCTCGGTAAGAAATGACCAGCAGGAGGAATATAGAGAGGCCTGGAGAGACTTAAATCAACTGATGCTGAGTGAAATGAGCAGAACCAGAAGATCACTGTACACTTCAACAACAATACTGTATGAGGATGTATTCTGATGGAAGTGGAAATCTTCAACATAAAGAAGATCCAACTCACTTCCAGTTGATCAATGATGGACAGAGGTAGCTGCACCCAGAGAAGAAACACTGGGAGGGGAATGTAAATTGTTAGCACTAATATCTGTCTGCCCAGGTTGCATGTACCTTCGGATTCTAATGTTTATTGTGCAACAAGAAAATGATATTCACACACATGTATTGTACTTAGACTATATTGTAACACATGTAAAATGTATGGTATTGCCTGTCGTCGGGGGGAGGGAATAAGGGAGGGGGGGTAATTTGGAAAAATGAATACAAGGGATAATATTATAAAATATATATATATATATATATAATAAAAAAAATTTAAAAAAAAAAAAAAAAAAAAAAAAAAAAAAAACTTTTTGACTTAATCAAAATTATCTATTTTGTGGTCAATAATGAGATCTAGTTCGTCTTTGGTCACAAATTCCTTCCTCCACAAATCTGAGAGGTAAATTATCCTATGTTCTTCTAATTTGTTCATAATATCATTCTTTATGTCTAGATCATAAACAAGTTTTGACCTTATCTTGAGGTTATGTGTTGTTAGGTGTGGGTATAAACTTACTTTCTGCCATACTAGATTCCAGTATTCTCAGCTGTTTTTTTTTAAATAGTGCATTTTTATCCCAAAAGCTGGTGCCTTTAGGTTTCTCAAATACTAGATTGCTATAGTCATTGACTATTATGTTCTGTGAATCTAACCTATTCCACTGATCAACTTCTCTATTTCTTAGCCAGTACTAAATGGTTTTGATGACTGCTGCTTTATAATATACTTTTAGATCTTGTACAGTTAGGCCACCTTGATTTGCTTGTCACTTAATTAATTCCTTTGAAATTCTTGACCTTTTCATCTTACAGATGAATTCTGTTGTTATTTTTTCTATGTCAGTAAAATAGTTTCTTGGGAGATTGATTGATAGAGCACAAAATAATCACTGTGTAATACAAAGATTGATTTAATTTCTACTTGTAGGGAGCTTAGACATGGGATAGATAATATTTTACATAAATATATATACATACATATACACAATATATAATTAAATTAATTAAATTAAAGATTAGTTTAGGGAGTGTTGTCTTCTTTATTATATTTGCTTGACCTATGGAAGAGGAGTTGATATGTTTCTAGTTGCTTAGATCTGACTTTATTTTTATGGAAAGTGTTTTGTATGTTTTCACATAGTTTCTGACTTTCCCTTGGTAGATAGATTCCCAAATATTTTATATTATCAACAGTTATTTTAAATGAAATTTACCTTTTTATCTCTTGCTGCTGGATTTTATTAGTGATATATAAAATGCTGATGATTTATGTGGATTTATTTTGTATCCTGAAACTTTACTAAAGTTGTGGATTAATTCTAATAGTTTTTAGTTAATTCTCTGAGATTCTAAATATACCATTATATCCTCTTCAAAGAGTGATAATTTGTTTTCCTCATTACCTACTCTAATTTCTTAAATCTGTGTTTCTTCACTTATTGCTAAAGATAGCATTTCTTATACAATATTAAGTAGTAATAGTGATACCTTATTTCACCCCTTACCTTATTGGGAATAATTCTAGTTTATCCCCATTACATATTATGCTTGTTGATGGTTTTAAATAGATGCTACTGGCTGTTTTAAGGAAAAGCCAATTCATTCTTGTACTATCTAGTGCTTTTATTAGCGACGGGTGTTAGATTTTTCCAAAGGCTTTTTGTGCATATATTGAGATATTTTTGTTAATTTGATTACTGATATAGCAATTTATGCTAATAGCTTTCCTAATATTGAACCAGCTTTGCATTTCTGGTATAAATACTAGTTGGGATTTATTATTCAGAGGATTCTTTTGCATTATATTTTTACTAATAGTATATTAAAGATTTTTGCATCAATACTCATTAGGGGAATTGATTTATAATTTTCTTTGTTTTCATTCTAGCTGATTTAGGTATCAGTATCAAGTCTGTGTCATAAAAGGAATATAGTAAGAGTCCTTCAATTGTTATTTTTCAAATAGTTTATATAGTATTGGAGTTAATTGTTATTTAAATGTTTCATAGAATTCATATGTGCATCCATCTAGTTCTAGGGACTTTTTCATAGGGAGTGATAATTAGATTGTTCTATTTTTTTCTAAAATGAGACTAATTAAGTAATCTATTTCCTTTTCTGTTAAAATTGGCAATCTAGACTTTTGTATGTATTTTTCCATTTCACAGGTTATTAAATTTATTGGCATAAAGTTAGGCAAAGTAACTCTTAATACTTGCTCTAATTTCCTCTTCATTGGTAGATAGTTTTCCCTTTTAATTTTTGTCACTAATAATTTGATTTTCCTCTTTTCTTTTTCTAATCAAATTAACTGAAAGTATCTATTTTGTTATTTTTTTATAAAACCAACAATTTTAATTTTTAGTTCAATAGTTTTTTTATTTTCAATTTTATTGATCTTTTATTTTTAGATATTTAAGTTTTGCATTTCATTGATGTTTTTAAATTTCTTCTTCTAGCTTTTTAAGTTGTAAATCCAATTCACTGACTTTCTCTTTCTCTTATGGAAGTAAGCATTTAGAGACATAAAATATCACCTTATTACCATTTTGGTAGGATCCCAACAAATTTTGTTATATTATCTCATTATTGTCATTCTCTTGGATGGGATTATTGATTGTGTCTATAATTTGCTGTGTCACTGATTTATTCTTTAGGATGGGTTTTTTTTAATTTCAAATTACTTTTTTTGTCTATTTTCCCCTTGCCTTTTATTGAATGCAATTTTATTGCATCGTGATCTAAAAAAATTGCATTTACTATTTCTGCCTTTCTGCATTTGATTTTGGGGTCTTTAGGTCCTAATATATGGTCAGTCTTTGTATAGATTCCATGAACTGCCGAGAACAAAGTGTACTCCTTTCTGTTTCCATTTAGTTTTTCCCAAAAATCTATCGTATCTAGTTTTTTCTAGTTTTCTATTTACCTCTTTAATTTCTTTTGCATTTATTATGTGGTTTGATTTATCTAGTTTTGAGAGAGCAAGTTTGAGATCTCCCATGATTATAGTTTTGCTATCTATTTGTTCTTGCAACTCTATTTACTTCTCCTTTAGGAATTTACTTGCTACAAAACTTGGTGCATAGAAGTTTAATATTAATATTGCTTTATTATCTATGGTACTCTTTACCAAGTACCAAGATATATTTTCCTTCCTTTTCTCTTTTAATTAAATCAATTTTTGATTTTACTTGATCTGATCTGAGATCTGGATGGCTAACCCTGCTTTTTTTTTTTTTTTTTTTTTTTTTTTACTTTACCTGAAGAATAATATATTTTGTACCAGCCTTTCACCTTTACCACCTTTACACTGTATGTATTACTCTGCTTAAAAAGGGTTTCATGTAAACAACATATTGTAGGATTCTTACTTTTAATCCAATCTGCTGTCCACTTACATTTTATGGGAGAGTTCACCCCATTAACTTGTACAGTTAACATTACTAATTCAGTAGTTCCTGCCATTTTATTAACCCCAAATTATAATTTTCTCTTTCATTTTCCCTTTTCCCTCCTCTCTAGTATTTTCCTTATGAGCACTACTTACCTTGAGCACTTCTTACCCTTTAGAGACCCTTCCCCTTTCTTTTACCTTTCCCTACTATTTATGCTTTCCCTTATACTAAACTGCTCTCTTCCTTTTCACCTTCCTCCTCCCACTTTAATATAAGGTGTGACAAGTTTTTCAATGAAACCAAATATATCTTAAGATTATTTTTTGTACCAAATTTTAGGAGAGTAAGAGTTACACAATATTTGTCATCCTTCTTTCTTTCCCTAAATTATAATAGGACTTCTTTGCCTCTTCCTGAGATGTAATTTTCCTCATTTTACCTTTGTTTTCCTCTTTATTCCTGTTACAAAACCCTTTCCACCTCTAGTTTCTTTATTCTAAAAGTAAAATCAGATTATACATGTATTTTCTATGTATACCCACAACAGAAATAGTTCTCAAAAGTTGTTTTTTTTTTTTCTTTTTGCTTTTTACCTTTTTATACTTCTCTTGAGTTATATATTTGGAGGTCATATTATTGGTTTAGCTTGGGTCTTTTCCTCAAAAATAAATTAAATTAACCAGTTTTATTGAATGTCTATCTTCTTCCCTGAAAGAAAACACTCAGTTTAGCAGTTTTGGCTGCAATCAAAATTCCTTCTCTTTTTGGAATATCAGATTCTAAGCCCTTTGATACTTTGATATGTAAGCTGTTAGGATCTGACTAATCATTATTGTGGTTCCTCATTTTGAATTGTTTCTTTCTGGCTAATAGTATTATTTTTTTCCTTGGTCTGATAGGTCTTAATTTTAGCCAAGATATTCCTTAGATTAATATTGGGGTCTTTTTCAGGAGCTGTGGTGAATTCTTTCAATGATCATTTTCTCTTCTGATTCTATGACATGTGGTCAGTTCTCTTTGATGATTTCCTGAAAAATAATATCTAGGCTCTTTTTTTTTCAACAAGGATTTCAGAGAATTTCATAATCTTTATATTGCCTCTCCTAGATCTATTTTCCATTTCAATTGTTTCCCCAATTAAATATTTTACATTTTTTCTATTTTTTTCATTTGTTTTGTTTTTACTTGACTGATTCTTTTTGTCTCATTGAGTTATTCATTTCCATTTGTTCAGTTCTGAATTTTCGTGAATTATTTTCTTCATTTACTTTTTATTTTTTACTTCTTCTTGTATTTGTTCAATTTAATTTTTAAATGAGGTGTTTTGTTCTATTAAATTTTTTTCCATTTCACAAATTCTGTTTTTCAAGGATTATTTTCTTTTTCTGTTTCACAAATGCTATTTTTCTGGGAATTGTTTTTTTTTTTTTTTTTCCATTTTATCAAATCTATCTTTTAATGAATTATATACCTTTTTGAAACTCTTGCAAAATCTCCATTTCCTTTTCCCATTTTCCTTCTAGCTCTCTTTTAGGATCCTCTTTTAATTTCTTCTTGGAGGGACTTGTGTAGTGGGGACCAGATAATATCATCTTTTGGGGGTTCATCTGGAGACAATCTCTCTTTAGTCTCCTCAAGGTCTGATATATGTTCTTCTCTTTCACCATAAAAGTTAAATATTGACAGAGATCTCTTTACTTTTTTATTCATTTTTTTTTTCTTAAGGTCTGCTTTTAGGGCAATAGAGGTTTTCCAAGCTTTGTCTATAAGTGCTTTCTTCTATAAGCAGGCATGACTTCACTGAATCAGTGCTGACTCACTCCAAGTGCTGGATGGTCATGGTCAGCTCCTGTGAGGTTCTGGCATTTTGGGTTTTATTATTTACTTTTTGTGTTTTTGTTGGATGTTTTCTAACTTCTTTGCTGATCTACTGGCTTGCAGCCAGAACAAAGTAGCCAGCACCACTGCTATAGATTCCCCACATAGATTCTCAGCTACAAGAAGTCTGCACCACCCTGTAGAGTCTGCACCATCTTGGGACTCTGAGCTGTCTGTGCTGGCGTTTGTGCTCAGCTGCTTGTGCTGACTGCCTCTGTCCCATTTCCCATTGAAACAGACTTTTTCTGGTCTATTTCCTCCCTGCATGAATAATTTTTCAACATTGACCTTTACAAAGTCTTGTGTTCCAAATTTTCCCCTACTGGGACATCTGAATCTAACACAAAACTATCTAGGAGAAAGTAAAAATTATTTTATGTAAGTAAGTTTCAGGGGAAGAACCAATATAGAGGCATTAGATAGATTAGTAGGGCCAATAATTCTGGAAACCTACTTGCATTGGGAATGGATAAAAGAGAGAATAACACAAACATATGTATATATAAATTAAATTAAAGTAGAACTGTTATCAGGGACAGAAACAAAGTAAAAAACAAAACAAAACAAACAAATAAACAAACAAAAAAGGAACAAATATAGTAGCAATAATCAAAAGTAGAATTTGTTAGAAAAAAAAAAGGAAGGACAATAATCACTGCTCCCAGACAAAGCCAAACTTAAAATTGCAATCAAAAAAGAAATATATAGAGAACTGACCCTAATTTATAAGAAATCAAACCATTATCCAAATGATAAATGGTCAAAGGATATGAACAGACAATTCTCAGATGATGAAATTGAAATTATATCCACTCATATGAGTGTTCCAAATCACTACTGATCAGAAAGATGCAAATTAAGACAACTTTGAGATACCACTACACACCTGTCAGATTGGCTAAGATGACAGGAACAAATAATGATGAATGTTGGAGGGGATGTGGGAAAACTGGGACACTAATACATTGTTTGTGGAGTTGTGAAAGAATCCAACCATTATGGAAAGCAATTTGGAACTATGCTCAAAAAGTTATCAAACTGTGCATATTCTTTGATCCAGCATTGCAGCTATTGGGCTTATATCCCAAAGAAATATTAAAGAGGGGAAAGGGACTTGTATGTGCCAAAATGTTTGTGGCAGCTCTTTTTGTAAGTGGCTAGAAACTGGAAGATGAATGGATATCCATCAATTGGAGAATGGTTGGGTAAATTATGCTATATGAAGTTTATGGGATATTATTATTCTGTAAGAAATGACTAGCAGGATGAATACAGAGAGGTTTGGAAAGATTTACATCAACTGATGCTTAGTGAAATGAATAGAACCAGAAAATCACTGTAGAATTCAGTGCTGTATGAAGATGTATTCTGATGGAAGTGGATACCTTCAACATAAAGAAGATCCAACTCACTCCCCGTTGATCAATGATGAACAGAAACAACTACACCCAGAGAAGGAACACTGGGAAGTGAATGTAAATTGTTAGCACTACAGTCTATCTACCCAGATTACTTATACTTTCGGAATCTAATACTTAACGTGCAACAAGAAAATTGGATTTACACACATATATTGTATCTAGGTTATACTGTAACACATGTAAAATGTATGGGATTGCCTTTCATCTAGGGGAAGGAGTAGAGGGAAGGAGGGGATAATTTGGAAAAATGAATACAAGAGATAATGTTATAAAAAATTACTCATGCATATATACTGTCAAAAATTTTTATAATTATAAAATAAAAATAAATATACATTTTATCTGCCATATTAATATTGTTTTATATGCATTTCTCTATATGTGTATATGTATAGATATTTATATGTGTGTATGTATGTATTTGTGTATATATGTATTTGTGTATATATATATATACATATATATATGTATATATATAATGTGTGTATATCTATAATGTGTATGTACATATATGCATATATACAGATATACATATAAACATATATATGTGTTTGTGCTTTATTGTAGTTTACTTAGGGATAACATGGAATAAAAGAATGAAATAAAAAGTGCACAGCAGAAAACAAATGAGTAATGTAAACAGAGCAAAGGAAAGCTGGGCAGTAATGAATATCATGTCCTCTGTTATTATATAAGCTTTTTTGAAGTGGAAATTTATTCTAACATAATTTGAATTCTCGCTAATATTTATCATTACAATATTTTTAAAATGTTCTGTCTTTTTAAATTTTGTATTTGTTATTAATAAATATTTTTAAAAGGAGAACTTGTTGGAATTCTGCTGAAAGGGGAAGTGTTACACATTGCAGAGTTCTGGGTACTAACATCATATTTTAATTAATGGTTCTTTTGGAGCAAGCTTCCCATACCTGGACCCAATGCACAACTGGGCACAAACAAAATATTAGTGAAGTAGATATGAATATCATCACTGGTTCAAATGGACAATATTTACTAAAATTGCTTTTTCGTTTCTTTCTAAATCAATCTCCATTTCCTAAAAAATAAAAGAAATTTGCTGGCTAAAATCCTGGTGTTAATTCAAGGCATCAATTTATAGGCATCAGTATAATAAGTTTATCAGAAATAGTATAAAGAAAATGAAACTTTAAATTACAAATTATAAAACTTCCAACTAGAAACTAACTAGCTGCAGAACATTAAAAATGCACCTTTTGTAAGCATCAATTTCAACTTCTGCAAAATGGACTATTAATAATTTCTCTAACACAAAATTATTTTGTCAGAAAAGTTGTTTGAAAAATATAAAACTCTACCAAAATGTTATTGTCCTATCTGCTAGGAAATATCTTATAGCTGTTTAGGTTATCAGCCTATAACTGAAGGCAATTAATGGTAAATAAATCAGAGATGAATAAATTTTATAAGGACAAATAAGACCTGATTGTTCCTGTCATTGGTGTTGAGTAAAGACTCCAAGAGATTTCAGATTTTGCCTAATTAGATACAACTAAATGACAACAAATCATGTGGCATGGCAGGTGTTTAATAAATGCTTAAATGAACAAATATATGAAAGACAGCACACAAGTAATAGACTTTGACCTTGGATAACTTTATCTGTTCTTCTAAATAAACAGACAGTAAAAGATTAAGCTTATAAAGGGAATTCATGAAAAACATATTTGTATATTTACATGTACACATATAATGTAAGTAGATAGGTAGATAAAAACATGTGGAATGAAAGAGAAAGAGGGTTAAAGACCTCACAATCAAAGAAGCAGTGATCAACAAAGCTATCTGCTACTGTCTAAGAAATAGAGTGATGAGTCAGTTGAAGAGACTTGGTACATAAGACATAGTAGTTAATGACAATAGTAACCTGAGTTTTGATGAATCCAAATATTGCAGCTTTTGAAATAAAACTCACTATTTGACAGGAACTTTTTGAAAAAGTTAAGAATACTAAAATATTTCATAGATATAGATAAACCTCTTACACCATATATTAAAATAAGGTCAAGATGGATACATGATTTATCCATGAAGGGTGACACCCTGAGAAACTCAGAAGAACAAGAAATAGTCTACCTAGCACATCTATGGACAGAATAAAATTGATGACTAAAGAAGACATAGAATTATGAAATACAAAGTAGATAAATTTGATAATATTAAATTTAAAAAATCGTGCATCAGCTTAGAAGGAAAGCAGAATGCTGGGAAAAAATCTCGTTTTTTTAAGCCTTTTATTTACAAGATATATGCATGGTAATATTTTTCAGCATTGACAATTGCAAAATCTTTTGTCCCAATTTTCCCCTCCTTTCCCCTACCTCCTCCCCCAGATGGCAGGTAGACCAACATATGTTAAATATGTTAAAGTATATGTTAAATACAATACATGTATACATGGGAAACAATCTTTCCAAATTTCTCTGTGAAAACATTTCTCAAATATATAGAGAACTTAGTCAAATGTAAAAGAACAAAAGCCATCCCCCAGTTGATGAGTGGTCAAAGCACATGAATAGAAATTTTTCAGATAAAGGACTCAAAGCTAAATAAATGAACAAATGATGAAAATAAGTATCTTCTTCACTTTTCCAAAGGTTTCTCAACTTATCACTCATGCATTTCATTGGAAGGTACCAAGTATTGTGCATTCTACTCTATCATATTTTGATTGCTCCCCTTCTTTCTATAATCATGATCACCATCCTTTATAAGATCCTAATCATTCATATAAGTATTATGTCAATATTCTCTTAATGGGTTTTCCTCACTAAGTCTATTCTTACACTACTCTCTGCATATACATATTTTATATGATATTGTCAAGACTTGCTATAATCTTGCTATGTGCCAAGTCATTACCTTAAGGTGCTAATGGAAACTCATCCAGTTAGCTTTTGAATCCCCTCTAAGTTCATAATCTGAAAACAAAATACATTTATAAATAATATTCAAATAATATTCAAAAATTACATTATAAAATCCTTCTCCATTTTTCTGAAAAGATTGTTTCTTATTGTCTAGTATATGTCTAGTATTCTCAATTTTATATCTTAACATCTAGATACCATCAAAATTTAGTTAAAGTTGTATTTTTTCTACTTAAATATTTTACTTATTCCTGTAGCTACTTGTTCTCTAATTTTACCTCCCCTCACCAATTATCTTTGTTTGTTTATAGATAAATAGAGATGGAGACACACATATATCCATATATATGTATGGTGTGTATATATACTTATATACACATGCATACATGTGTATGTATGTTCAAGTTTCTGGTTTATTTTTGGAAAAATTATAAAAAAATATGGTCCTCAATTAGTCCATCACTGAAACTCCATAACACTACTACTGATTTCCCCATTATTTCTCAAAAGTGAATTAATTCTATGTATGATGGACAGTTATAGTATAGAATTAAAAGAAGAAACCATTCATTTATTAAGCACCTATTATGTGTGAAATAATTTAGAAACATTATCTTAGTTAATTTTCTCAATAACCCTGGGAAGTAGGTGGCATTCTTGTTTTACCATCAATGAAACAGAGAGTAAGATTTGTCTAAGATTAGATATTTAATGTGTGAGGACAGATTTAAAATCAAAACTATCTCATTCCAGTCCAGAGCTATATCTACTATATCAATTAGTTTTCATATTGAGTTTTAAACATTTTAATATTCTTTATCCCAGTTATAACTATCATGTTTTGAACCATCTGTAATATAAATTATGAAAGAGGGACCCAAAAACAAACAAAATTTAGAATGTTGTTTCATTGGAGGGCAGACTTCCTTTTGTCATTATATCACTAGTATCTGTCAGAAACTGGCATATTTTAGGCACTTAACGTAATGTTTGTGATTAATTGAATAATTATTAGAATGGAGAGGTCACTGAACTGTAAGCCAAATTTGTGAGTTATTTTCTCTTACTTGCTGTGTTAACATAACTCATCCTCTTATTCCTTAGTTGCAAAATACAGAAAAGAACCTTATGAACACTTTATGCTTTCCATTTTTAAGAGCAAAAACATTATAATGTAATATCATGGAACATGATAAGTGGCATCAAATAGTTTTCTTTTTCTATTTTGATGGAAATGAAACATGACTATTGCACATTTAAATTTTAACTTTTATATAATTTGGTGACCAAAGGGTACATATTCTCCTGCAGTGGAAAGAAACGCAACATAGTGCCCCTGAGAAACAAGCAGAAAAATCACTGCTACTTTTAAAGAGGAAAATCAATGTACAGAAAGTAGAAATTATTCTCTTTTTATAAATATACAATGTTACCACATTGTCATACACTATGAAATGAATGAACTCCAAAGTGAGAAATTAACTAACAATGAATCATAAATGAACCAATTCGAAAATGAGATGGAATTTCCCCTTCTCAAATTTTTCTTACCATTTTGTGAAAATCTAACTGTAGAGGGCCAGAACTTTGAAGAAGTTTACTTGAAACAAGGAAACTTACAACAAGGTGTTAAATCAGTGGAATTGATGAGATAATGTTTCTTTAGTATATATATACTTATTGCTTAGCATGGTGATGTAATGGTTCTCTAGTTCACACATACTTAGTTTGCTGTCATGATGTAATCATACCAAAATATTTAAGGGCTGAGAAGGACTGGAAAAAAAGACATCCTATCTTTGACAATCCTCCTGGTGGCTCTCTTACTTCTGCACTTCTCCACTTAGATCAAGACTGAGTCACACTGAACAGACACCGATTGTGAATGAAACAGATTATGAGAATAAGGATTTTAGAGTCTATTTCTGACTATTTTTGTGGTGACTATCTTGCTGAGACCAAGGCCCATCTGGAGGAACTCCAGAAAGTTAGCCTGAACATTGCATCTAACCATTGTACTTCTCTTTGAATCTGCAATAGCAAAATTATTCATGTATTTGTCTTTTTTGGTATTAGATTTTGAAAACAAGGGCTCCTTTGTGTGTGTCCCAACATCTAATACAGGGCCTTTCACACACTCAAATTGTCCTTTTAATTTCTTATTTTAGAGGGAGGGAGGGGGGAGAGATAGGGAGTGATTTCTTTCCTAGCTGACAGGGTCAGGGAAGAGGAAATCATGGGAAGTTTAAAGCTAAATTAAAAGGTTGGAAACAGCCACTGTAACAAATGAAACAGTGAGGTGATAAGAGAGCTATAGTACAATGTTATATAATACTGTACTATGGTGTAAAAGTAGATTAGCCATAGTAAGAGCCCTGTTAAATAATGAAATATATTTGTAGTGAACTCACTACACAGTTATGTAATTTCTTCAATTTTTTTTTTAAACAGCACATGCTTAGCACTAGCATTAGTTTGACAGCAAAGGCAGTAATTGATGAGACTGATTCAAGGCTGAAGATTCATAGACACAATCTGTAAAAAGGATAAGGATGCTAAAAATACAGAAGTGGAGAATAGTGCATAATTGTTGGGGGAAATAAAGAAGAATGGCAAGTGAAAGGGAGATGTCCAGTTTGTCCAGGTTGATAAAGGATTGGAGGTCATGATTCAGATAGAGCATAGGACTTTTTTAAGGGATAGCAGAAGAAAAAGTGATTAGTTAATAGATTATAGTTGGATAAAATTATTTAGGAATTTTTTTAGTGTGGATGTAGTATAATTAAGGGTAATTTTAAGATCAAGAGTGACCTACTTAATGTGTGCCTGAGGGGGGATGACAAAGTAGTTCATGATAAGTAGGTTGAGGAAATAAGCAGTTATTGTTTGAGGGAGGGTTACTATATGTTGACAATGCCAACATGAAAGCAGGAATTGAAGAGGAGAGAAAAATTGTGATCTACATACCAAATTCATAGAGGAAGGAAAGAAATTTATATGAAGGTATGTAGACAATAAATATCATTGTTAAAATTGAATTGTAGATATGAATAATGTGAATATTAAAGAAGAGGTTACTAAAAGATGGAGGTAAGGAGAAAATATGGAAGTGGCAATAAGAAACGAAGTATTCCAACTCTCCCATTTATAGCAAAGTGAAGCAAGGAAGTAAAAATGTCACCAGTACCATAAAGTCTGTGTTATCAAGAATAGCAAGATTACAATAATATCAAGCAGAATAAACTTTGGATTAGAATGGTTAAAGATGTAAATAAACAGTAAAATCATGGGGTTGGAGAATAAGTTTTAGATGATGACCTAATAAAGTTTCAAAATAGTTGGGATATGTAGTGTCTTACCAGGTGCGAGAATATTCAAGTTGTACAGAAGGAAACTCAACTATTCTCAAAGGCTATTGGAGATAAGAGTGAAGAAAAATTCAATATGAAATGAGAAACATATGATCAGAAGTACAGATGAGAACCCTCATTTCACTACTTCTTTTTTCTTAAATGGCTAAAATTTAGGTTGGAAATGATTCAGCAGGAGATTAACATTGAATCTGTGTACCAAGGAAAAAAAAATATTCTCCAACAATGTTTCTATTCCTCTTGCAGTAAGGGACAGGTGAAGCAGAAGATGGAAGTTTTCAAATCAAAGGGAAGGCTGCATATATTTTCAATAGTTAATATCCATATCTGATATATTTTAGTCTGGCACCAGGAGCTGGAAGTTGTCTTGTGCTTCCCCAAAGGTGAGCTCTAGTTTTGGGGTAGTTGAAAGATGTCCAACCTGGATTGCTATTGTGTTTTCTAAAGCTATTCAATGTAAGGGGATGCTTAGCTCCTTTATTTTTTTACACGAGGATGCTAGAGATCAGAAAATAGTAGAGAATGTCATATCTTCCTTACGAAAGAAGTCACTTTGTGAGAAATGAAAATCCTGATATGTTCATTTCCCATCATCCCTCAATAGGTAGGCTAGGCAGCAGAAGCTAGAATATCCAAAGCATACTCAGAATAAGATTTTAAATATTTCTAAAGAAAATATTTTCACTTATTGATTGTGTATGTGTAATCCATATCAAAAGGATTAGAATGTAGTATAAAAATAATGTATCTTGACTGATTAATTGATAATTGCAGGTTCCCAAAACTGAACACTTAATTTGGTGACTTCAAATAAAAAGAATGAAAAATCACAGGAATAACCTCTAAACATAAAATGCTTGAGAAAATTCAACAGTAAGCTGAGATAATAACATATACATTTGCATTTGTCTCTCTTTTTATTTGAATAAAATATTGTCTGAAGGAGACAAGGATAGGGGGAGATCACTCTATTTTATATCACTATCATACAATTTAATTAGAGGCACAGGTTTTTCACAGATTGCCATCCTATTCCCTCACTTATACTTTACATACATTTTTGATAAATATACAAATAGCCTATTGAATGATGGGTATTCTTTGTAAGAGCAATACCAAAATTTTTTCTCCAATTTTAATCAAAGCTCAAGGAAAAATAGATAAAAATAGATGGAGAGAGACACAGACAGAGGGAGAGAGAGAGAGAGAGAGAGAGAGAGAGAGAGAGAGAGAGAGAGAGAGAGAGAGAGAGAGAGAGAGAGAGAGAGAGAGATTTGCTAAATATCAAGTTACCAATGGTTCAGACAAGAAGCAGTACTTACAACTAAATAAATACAAACAATCTGATTCTCTGAATTTCTCTCTAAATTGAAGAGCAGATTCCTGTGGTCTTTGATGGGGAATTATTTTCCAAATTACTGGGTAATTTTCTCTACTTGGATTGAGCTATATAATCAGACATGCTCAAAACATTGTACTAGAAAATATAATAGAAAATGAATTCAACAAAATCATGACTCTATGAACCAGAAACTATGGAGCAAGTTCAGAATAAAAAATAGAAAATTTATGAGTTGGTTATATGATGCTTTGAGGAGAGTATATGTGTATGAATGTGCTTATGTGTCCACCCATATATGCTATGTACATATTGAGAAATTTCTTTCTTCTTTATCCCTCAGTCCTTTCATTTAATAGTGAATTCATTTATGCTTGTGGAGCATTGTGTCTAACAGCCTCTGTGACTCTGAATAAGTCCTTCAATAGAATTGCAATGCACTTATCATATGATATTTTATTTTAGCACTCCCTAACTTTGTGTTTTATCTATCTGTAAGCTCCAGCTGTCTTTCAGTGAAACTTTGTTCACTTCTAATAAATAATTACAGTGTTATTTATACTGTAACATTTAATAAAGTTTTGTTGAATGAATGAGTTTGTAACCTCAGTTCCAAATCCTATTGGCATGGGACTCTGTCCTTATTGGTGGAGAAAAAGGCCCTAACCTATCTGAACATAACAGGGTAGAATTGATAAGAACCAACTGGTAAAAACATAACAGGGTAGAATTGGTAAGAATTTCTCCTTTGAGGACTTTTAAAGCAGTAGTTCCACTTAATGATTCCCCCAGTTAATTTTTGTTTTGGAAAATCTTGTTGAAAGCTTTGAAAGAGAATATAGAAGGAAGTACCCCTCAAGGGAAAGATTTTTGGAAGACAAAAAAGAAATTAAGTATATCTCATAGCCCTAATCCCTACTACTTCTAATCTAGAGACTTCAGAAAGTTCCTTATTTGGTGAGATTCAATGCACTCTCTTGATTAGGCTGAGTTACCTCATTCCCAAAAGAAAAGCAGTTTATTCTGTATTGTATACTATATATTTTCCAATGTATGATTTCTCTGATTTCAGTTTTCTATGATTTGGAAAAATGGCTGTCCTGCCATCTTGAAAGTGCATGGCAGAACTGGCATTAGGTGGCTGAGAGATAAAACCTTGAATATAGAGCTCTCTTTCCCCTCAAAATGACAAAGCAACCATATGTTAGATGGAGCACAATCATATTTTCTAGGTGAATAATATTTAAGAAAAATCATAGAAGCACTTCTAATATGCTATACTCTTTTTGTTATAGAGCAGAGTGATGTGCTCCAGCCCCAACTATCTGCTTTCTTTCCTGATAGGAATAAGTTTTCCTTTGGTCAAAGAATGGGGAGAAGATGATAGAAATGTGTAGCCTTATTTTTGTTTTGCTATGATTTTGCCACAACCATAGTATCCTGAGTGTATGTGGGATACTCTTTATATATGAAGTTGTACTAGGTGGGTAAGGGATATTATAAGAATCCAGAAAGTGGTTTCCTTATTGTAGACTTCCCAACAAGGTTACTTATGAGGAATTAAAACTCTCTCCTCTCAGTAAATCCCCCATTCAAGTGGATCAGAGTTTTTGTTTCACTATTTAGGAGAGAGAACCACAACAATGGAAGGGACTTCTGAGGTCATCTGCCCTCATGTTTTAAGTCATTATTTTCTAAAGTTGCCAATCTTATTTCTCAACAACATTTTTCTCAGAATGTATATTTTCTCATTGATTAAGGGGTCTAAACTTGATGGTCTTTAATAACTATTCTAGGTATATCTTTTAATACTTTGAAGCTCTTTCTAAATCAAACATACTATATACTAAAATTTTACATTTTTAAAATTCACATTACATCATTCAATATTTTAACTTAATTTAATTTTTACTTATTTTTAACACACGTTGCTTTGTGAATCATGTTGGGAAAAATCAGAGCAAAATGAAAAAAAAAAAAAAAAACATGGGTTGGCTCAAAAATAGATTGGGTTGATTTACAATGAGCCTCCTTATTTATTTTTCTTCATATACATGGCATTTTCTGTCCAGTTTACTGGACTTGTTTTAGATAACTGAACTACTAAGAAAAAACAAGCCTTTCATAATTGATCATCACACATTCTGGCTGTTATTGTAAAAATGTATTCTTGGTTCTGCTTATTTCTTTCAACATACATTCATGTGAACATTTCCAGGCCTTGTAAAGTCAGCTTGACTTTCATTTTAATTGAATAATAATAATCCATTACATTCATATACTACAACTTCTTCAGTTGTTCCCTAATTAATGGACATCTATTAATTTTCAACGTCTTTGCTACCACAAAAAAGAGTTACTACAAATATTTTTGCACATGTGTATCCTTTTCCCTCCTTTATGATCTCCGTGGTATACAGCTAATAATGGTACTGCTCCGTCAAATAATATGTATAGTTTTATAGTCCTTTGGATATACTTCCAAATTACTCTCCAGAATGGTTGGATTATTTCATAACTCCACCAACAATGCCTGAGTGTACCAGTTTTCCCACATTCCCTCTGACATATCATTATCTTTTCCTGTTATTTTAGCCAATCTAAAAGATACAAGCTTGTACTTTAGAATTGTTTTAATTTGTATTTCTCTAATCAATAGTAATATAGAAAATTATTTTCATATGACTATAGATGGCTTTAATTTTGTCATCTGAAAATAGTCTGTACATATCCTTTGACCTTTTATTGATGAAAAAATGATTTGTATTCTTTTTTTTTATTATATATATATATATTTTATAATATTATCCCTTGTATTCATTTTTCCAAATTACCCCCCTCCCTCTATTCCCTCCCCCCGACGACAGGCAATACCATACATTTTACATGTGTTACAATATAGTCTAGGTACAATACATGTGTGCGAATATCATTTTCTTGTTGCACAATAAACATTAGAATCCGAAGGTACATGCAACCTGGGCAGACAGATATTAGTGCTAACAATTTTCATTCCCCTCCCAGTGTTTCTTCTCTGGGTGTAGCTACCTCTGTCCATCATTGATCAACTGGAAGTGAGTTGGACCTTCTTTATGTTGAAGATTTCCACTTCCATCAGAATACATCCTCATACAGTATTGTTGTTGAAGTGTACAGAGATCTTCTGGTTCTGCTCATTTCACTCAGCATCAGTTGATTTAAGTCTCTCCAGGCCTCTCTATAGTCCTCCTGCTGGTCATTTCTTACCGAGCAATAATATTCCATAACCTTCATATACCACAATTTACCCAACCATTCTCCAACTGATGGACATCCATTCATCTTCCAGTTTCTAGCTACAACAAAAAGAGCTGCCACAAACATTTTGGCACATATATGTTTCTTTCCGCTCTTTAGTATTTCTTTGGGATATAATCCCAGTAGTAGCGCTGCTGGGTCAAAGGGTATGCACAGTTTGATAACTTTTTGGGCATAATTCCAGATTGCTCTCCAGAATGGCTGGATTCTTTCACAACTCCACCAGCAATGTATTAGTGTCCCAATTTCCCCACATCCCCTCCAACATTTGTCATTATTTGTTCCTGTCATCTTAGCCAATCTGACAGGTGTGTAGTGGTATCTCAGAGTGGTCTTAATTTGCATTTCTCTGATCAGTAGTGATTTGGAACACTCTTTCATGTGAGTGGATATAGTTTTAATTTCTTCCTCTGAGAATTGTCTGTTCATATCGTTTGACCATTTATCAATTGGAGAATGGTTCGGTTTCTTATAAATTATGGTCAGTTCTCTATATATTTTGGAAATGAGACCTTTGTCAGAACCTTTGTTTTTAAAAATATTTTCCCAATTTGTTACTTCCCTTCTAATCTTGTTTGCATTAGTATTATTTGTACAGAAACTTTTTAGTTTGATGTAATCAAAATCTTCTATTTTGTGATCAATAATGATCTCTAGTTCTCCTCTGGTCATAAATTCCTTCCTCTTCCATAAGTCTGAGAGGTAGATTATGCTCTGTTCCTCTAATCTATTTATTATCTCCCTCTTTATGCCTAAATCATGGACCCATTTTGATCTTATCTTGGTATATGGTGTTAAGTGTGGATCCATATCTAATTTCTGCCATACTAATTTCCAGTTTTCCCAACAGTTTTTTTCCGAATAATGAATTTTTATCCCTATTGTTGGAATCTTTGGGTTTGTCAAAGATTAGATTGCTATAGATGTACCCTTTTTTGTCCTTTGTATCTAATCTGTTCCACTGATCTACCGGTCTATTTCTTAGCCAATACCAAATGGTTTTGGTGACTGCTGCTATATAATATAGCTTTATATCAGGTACACTTAGACCAACTTCCTCTGAGTTTTTTTTTTTCATTAGTTCCCTTGCAATTCTTGACCTTTTATTCTTCCATATGAATTTTGTTGTTATTTTTTCTAGGTCATTAAAATAGTTTCTTGGGAGTCTGATTGGTATAGCACTAAATAAATAGATTAGTTTGGGGAGTATTGTCATCTTTATTATATTCCCTCGGCCTATCCATGAGCACTGAATGTCTTTCCAATTATTTAAATCTGATTTTATTTTTGTGGCAAGTGTTTTGTAATTTTTCTCATATAATTCCTGACTTTTCTTTGGTAGATGGATTCCCAAATATTTTATACTCTCAACATTTGTTTGGAATGGAATTTCTCTTTGTATCTCTTGCTGTTGCATTTTGTTAGTGATATATAAAAATGCCGAGGATTTATGTGGATTTATTTTGTATCCTGCCACTTTGCTGAAATTTTGAATTATTTCTAGTAGCTTTTTAGCAGAGTCTTTGGGGTTCTCTAAGTATACCATCATGTCATCTGCAAAAAGTGATAGTTTAATTTCCTCATTTCCTACTCTAATTCCTTGAATCTCTTTCTCGGCTCTTATTGCCGAGGCTAACGTTTCTAGTACTATATTGAATAGTAATGGTGATAGTGGACAACCTTGTTTCACTCCTGATCTTACTGGGAAAGGTTGCAGTTTATTTCTATTGCATATTATGCTTACTGACGGTCTTAAATATATACTCCTGATTATTCTAAGGAATAATCCATTTATACCTATACTCTCAAGAGTTTTTAGTAGGAATGGATGTTGGATTTTGTCAAATGCTTTTTCTGCATCTATTGAGATGATCATATGGTTCTTATTAATTTGATTATTAATATGGTCAATTATATTAATAGTTTTCCTAATATTAAACCAGCCCTGCATTCCTGGAATAAATCCTACTTGATCATAGTGTATTATCTTGGAGATGATTTTCTGAAGTCTTTTTGCTAATATCTTATTTAAGATTTTAGCATCAATATTCATTAAGGAGATTGGTCTATAATTTTCTTTCTCAGTTTTCGATCTACCAGGTTTAGGTATCAGTACCATGTCTGTGTCATAAAAGGAGTTTGGTAGGACTCCTTCATCCCCTATTTTTTCAAATAATTTATATAACATTGGGGCTAATTGTTCTTTAAATGTTTGGTAGAATTCACATGTGAATCCATCTGGCCCTGGGGATTTTTTCCTGGGGAGTTGATTGATAGCTTGTTCTATTTCTTTTTCTGAAATGGGACTATTAAAGCAATTTATCTCCTCCTCTGTTAATCTAGGGAGCCTATATTTTTGGAGGAAGTCATCCATTTCACTTAAGTTATCAAATTTATTGGCATAAAGTTGGGCAAAGTAACTCCTTATGATTTCTCTAATTTCCTCTTCATTGGTGGAAAGATCCCCCTTTTCATTTGTAAGACTATCAATTTGATTTTCCTCTTTCTTTTTTTTGATCAAATTTACCAAAGGTTTATCTATTTTATTGGCTTTTTCATAAAACCAACTCTTGGTTTTATTTATTAATTCAATAGTTTTTTTGCTTTCAATTTTATTGATTTCTCCTTTTAATTTTTGTATTTCGAGTTTAATTTTTGGTTGGGGGTTTATAATTTGGTCTTTTTCTAGCCTTTTAAGTTGTAAGCCCAATTCGTTAATCTTCTCTTTCTCTATTTTCTTCAAATAAGCCTCTAAAGATATAAAATTTCCCCTTATTACTGCTTTAGCTGCATCCCAAAGATTTTGATATGATGTCTCATCATTATCATTATCTTGGGTGAAATTGTTAATTGTTTCTATAATTTGCTCTTTCACCCAGTCATTCTTTAAGATGAGATTATTCAGTTTCCAATTACTTTTTGGTCTATTTACCCCTAACTTTTTACTGAATGTAGCTTTTATTGCATTGTGATCTGAGAAGAAGGCATTTATTATTTCTGCCTTCCTACATTAAATTTTGAGATCTTTATGTCCTAATATATGGTCAATTTTTGTATAGGATCCATGAACTGCTGAGAAGAAAGTATATTCCTTCCTATTGCCATTCAGTTTTCTCCAAAGGTCTATCATACCTAGTTTTTCTAATGTTCTATTTACTTTTTTAATTTCTTTCTTGTTTGTTTTGTGGTTTGATTTGTCTAAATCTGAGAGTGCAAGGTTGAGATCTCCCACTATTATAGTTTTACTGTCTATTTCTTCTTGCAGTTCTCTTAACTTTTCCTTTAGAAAGTTAGATGCTATACCACTTGGTGCATATATGTTTAGTATTGATATGGCTTCATTATTTATGCTACCTTTCAGCAGGATATAGTTTCCTTCCTTATCTTTTTTAACGAGATCTACTTCTGCTTTTGCTTGATCTGAGATAAGGATAGCTACCCCTGCTTTTTTGGCTTTACCTGAAGCATAATAGGCTCTGTTCCAACCTTTTACCTTTACTCTGTATGTATCTCCCTGCTTTAAGTGTGTTTCCTGTAGGCAACATATTGTAGGGTTCTGCTTTTTGATCCAATCTGCTATCCGTATCCATTTGATGGGATCGTTCATCCCATTTACATTTACAGTTAAAATTACTAATTCTGTATTTCCTGCCATCGTATTATCCCCAGATTATGCATTTTTCCCTTGACCCCCCTGATCCCCCTCCCCAATATTTAATTTACAGACCCCCCTTGTGACGCGCAACCCTCCCTCTTTTTTTTTTTTTTTTTTAGGATCCCTCCCCCCTCCCTCCAAGTCCCTTCACTTATTCTCCTTTTCCTTTTCCCTTTTACTCTCCCCCCTTTTAATGAGGTGAGAGAAAATTCTCTGAAAAACAAATATGTTAATTATTTACTCTTTGAGCCTCTTCTGATGAGAGTAAGATTCACACAATGATTCTCCCCCTCACTAAGTTCCCTCAGATATGGTGTATTTTCTATGTCTCTTCCTGGGATGTAGTTTCCCTCTTTTTATCACTCCTTCCCCTTTTTCTGAACCGACCTCCTTCCCTTTACTACACCCCCCTTTTTTTCTTTTATATCAGTAAAATCAAATTATCCTTGAGTATTTTTTATATACCCACAACAGAGTTACAGTTCAGTTCTCAAGGGTTCTGTGTACCTTTTTCTGTTTCTCTTCAGTCTTGTGGATGTAGATCAAATTTTTTGTTTAAGTCTGGTTTTTTTCTTAGAAACATATAGAATTCCTCTGTTTCATTGAATGACCATCTTCTTCCATGGAAAAAGATGCTAAACTTAGCTGGGTAGTTCATTCTTGGTTGCAGTCCTTGATCTTTTGCCTTACGGAATATCAGGTTCCAGGCCCTTCTATCTTTTAATGTGGAGGCAGCCAGATCTTGGGTGACCCTTACTGTGGCAACTTGGTATTTAAATTGTTTTTTTCTAGCTGCTTGCAGGATTTTCTCCTTTGTGTGGTAATTCTGCAGCTTAGCCACAATATTCCGTGGTGTTCTTTTTTTAGGGTCTATTTCAGAAAGAGTTCAATGAATTCTTTCCACATCTACTTTCCCTTCTGTTTCTATTATCTCTGGACAGTTCTCTTTGATAATTTCCTGTAAAATAGAATCTAGGCTCTTTTTTGGTCATAGTTTTCTGGAAGTCCAATAATGCGCAGATTATCTCTCCTAGATCTATTTTCCAGGTCTATAGATTTTCCCAGTAAGTATTTGACATTGTTCTCCAGCTTCTCATTTTTTTTGTTTTGTTTGACTGATTCTTGGGTTCTCTGTGAGTCATTCATTTCTATTTGTTCCATCCTGACTTTTAAGGAGTTATTTTCTTCTTTCACAGTTTTTAGTTCTTTTTGTAAATGCCCAATTTCGTTTTTAAATGAATTATTTTGCTCTATTGAATTTTTTTCCATTTCCCTAATTTTTTTTTTGAGAATTATCTTCTTTTTCCAATTCAGAAATTCTATTTTCTTGAGACTTTTTTATCTTTTCCAAATCAGAAATCCTACTTTCCTGTGTTTTTTTAACCTTTTCTAATTCACTAATTTTGTTTCCCTGCATCTCCTGTGAATTCTTTATTTTTTCCAACTCCAATTTCAGGACGTTGTTATTCTCTATCATAGCTTCCCTTTCCTTTCCCCATTTTTCTTCAAACTCCCTCAATTTTTTAAGAGTTTCTTCTAGGAGAGAGTTATGTGATGGGGGGCAGGAATCGTTCCCCTTTAGGTTGTTATCTGCTGATTCTCTGCTGTTAACTTCCTCGGGGTTGGATACCCGCTCTTTCTCTGTATAGAAGGAATCTATAGTTTTTCTAGCTTTTTTGCTCATATTTAAAAAAATGTTTTGGGGTCTGTCCCTGGGGTAGGAAATTATTTACTTCTTTACCAGCTTCCTCCCAGACTGGATGGATGCAGCGGCTCCTGTGCCTGAGCTAAGAGAGAGCTCTGGGAGAGAGTTCCCCACCCCCTCCCTGGAAGTGCCTCAGAGGTGATTAGCACTACTGTGCTTCTAGGGCGTAGAATAGTGAAGACAGCACGAAGCCCAGCCTATGTGTCCGGGTGGGGAGTGGATGTCTGCAGCAGGTGATGTGAGAAGCCCCTGTGCTCAAACTGAAAGTGTCTGCCAGAAACCGCGGTCCCTAGTTCAAAGGTTCCGCTTCTCTGGGACTTCCTGGAGCTGAGTTCCACTCCCTCCAGCTAAGCTAGGCAGTGTGTGTTGCCTTGGGCCGTATCCACCCACTTGTCAATCTCTTAACTATTCTCAGGAGGTAGCTGAGGCCACACCCCCTGGTGCCAAGAGATCTGCTGAGTCACCCCCAGGATCGGGGAAAATCTAATTTGAGTTTTAAAATATTTTGGCTTTCTCTTCTGAACTGCTAAATAATTAGCAGAGAAGAGCTAACAGCCTGTGCCAGATTCTTTTACCTTAGTGGCTTCTCTGATCCCAGAGCCCTTCCCAGCGCAATGGGCGCAGTGTGCCCCTACCCCACCGTCTGTGATGGTCTCTCTTATTCCTCCCCTGAGAACTGACCTTTCCTGTTGAAACTCCAGATTCTCTTCAGCTGGTAAGTCGTGCTTCCAGTCCTTGTGGTATCTATCAGTCCTGAGCTAATTCTGAGACTTAATTTATCTAATTGGTTGTGAGGGAGTGAGGACGTTCACTGAGTCGTGTGTTTCTTCTCCGCCATCTTTGTTGTTCTCTTTTCTAAAATAGTTTTTTGGAAGACTGAATGGTATAGCACTAAATAAATAGATTAGTTTAGGAAATATTGTCATCTTTATTATATTTTCTCGGCCTATCCAACAACACTCAATATGTTTACAATTCTTTAGATCTCATTGTATTTGTGTGGAAAGTGTTTTGCAGGTTTGCTCATACTTCCTGACTTTCCTTTGGCAGATAGATTTCCAAAGATTTTGTAATTTCAAAAGATATTTTAAATCGAATTTCTCTTTTGTATCCCTTGCTGTTGGATTTTGTTGCTGATCAATAAAAATGTTGAGAGTTATGTTGATTTATTTTGTATCCTGTAACTTTGCTAAACTTGTGGATTATTTCTAACATCTTTTTAGTAAAATGCCTGGAATTCTCTAAGTATACCATCCTATCACATGCAAAGATTAATAATTTGGTTTCCTTATTATCTACTCTAATTCATTTCATATTTTTCTCAACTCTTATTGCCGAAGCTAGCATTTCTAAAACAATATTGCATAGTAATGGTGATAGGGGGCAATCTTGTTTCATTCCTCATCTTATTGGGAATGGTTCCAGTTTATTCCCATTACATATGATGCTTGCTGACAGTTTTAAATAGATGCTCCTGACTATTTTAAGAAAAAGTTCATTTATTCCTGTACTCTTAAGTGTTTTTTAAATTAATTAAGATATTTTAAAATTTACTTATAGTTTTTATTCACTATATATATATATATATATATATATATATATATATATATATATATATATATATGCATAGGTAATTATACAGCATTGACAATTGCCAAATCTTTTGTTCCAATTTTTCCCCTCCTTCCCCCCACTGACCTCCCCCAGATGGCAGGTTGGCCAATGCATGTTAAATATGTTAAAGTATAAATTAAGTACAATATATGTATACTTGTCCAAACAGTTGTTTTGCTGTTCAAAAAGAATAAGACTTTGAAATAGTGTACAATTATTCTGTGAAGGAAATAAAAAGTTAGGTTGACAAAAATAGAAGGATTGAGAATTCTATATAGTGGTTCATAGTCATCTCCCAGAGTTCTTTCACTGGGTGTAGCTGGTTCAGTTCATTACTGTTCTATTGGAACTGATTTGTTGCATCCCATTGTTGAAGATCGCTATATCCATCAGAACTGATCTTCATATAATATTGTTTTTGAAGTGTATAATGATCTCTTGGTCCTGCTCATTTCATTCAGCATAAGTTCATGTAAGTCTCTCCAGGCCTTTCTGAAATCATCTTGTTGGTCGTTTCTTACAAAACAATCCTATTCCATAATATTCATATACCACAGTTTATTCAGTCATTCTCTAATTGATGGGCATCCACATAGTTTCTGTTTTCTGGCCACTACAAAGAGGGCTGCCACAAACATTCTTGCACATATAGGTCCCTTTCCCTTCTTTAAGATATCTGGGATATAAGTAGAGGAATTACACTGCTGGGTCAAAGGGTATGCACAGTTTGATAACTTTTTAGCATAGTTCCAAATTGCTCATTCTATTAAAATGAGACAAGAAAACAAATTGAAAGAAGAAGAGTAAATTAAATGCTAGGGGGGAAATCAAGATTGACAAAGTGGAATGAAAGGAGGAAGGCAAAGACAAAGATTAGGTAAAAAAACAAAAAAAAAAAAAAAAAAAACACGTGGATTTGTAAAGTAATGCTAATAGCATGAAGAGTGGGATGAGTTTCCAATGAGTATTTTTTTTTTTAAATGAATGACAACATCACTTGGAAATAACTTCTCTGTTAAAACATAGATGAAATTGAAAGCTCTAATATAATGCTGTTTTGAATGAAAAAAATTGATGAATTCATAGTTCTTGAATATTTTAATTTTTATATTGGAGTGGTGAACTCTGAGGAACTTTTGCTCAACATTTCAAGAGAGATACTACACAAAAGTAGGATCCTGAAGGTCATCTATAAAAATATTAGTGAAAAGTATTTAGAGTTCTTCTCTGAACTGTAAGAAGATGAAAAAAAATGCTAAGTGGTCTATGGAAAACTTCAGGCTGAGAATCCTTTTATATTCAACCATCAAGGTACAGTTATTGTATGTAACTTTCCGATTTGAATATTTATGCATAATGAAGGAAACCCAGAGGGTATCATTGGTTAGAAAAAAAGAACAGGGGACAAAATATACCTTTATGAAATATGTATGGAAATGTAGTTTAGAAGTAATACATGATATAATCCTTTGATAAGAACTATGTGCTGTAGCTAAAGGGATTTATATGCATACCCTTGTCATTATACTAAGTAAAGTTTTGATAAAATCAAGACAAAGTTTTACTATTACCCAACTAATTAAGGCAATTATAGATAAGAGAGTTGAGAAAGTGATGATTTCCATTTTTTAAATTTAAATTTTATTTTTTATTTTATAATTATAGCTTTTTTTGAGAGTACATATGCATGGGTAATTTTTTACAGCATTGTCTCTTGCACTCACTTCTATTCCGATTTCTCTCTTCCTTCCCAACACCCCTTCCCCTAGGTGGCAGCAGTCTTATACATGTTAAATATGGTATCCTAGATACAATATATTTGTGCAGAACCCAATTTCTTGTTGTAGAGGGAGAACTGGATTCAGACCGTAAAAATAACCTAGGAAGAAAAACAAAAATGCAAACAGTTTACACTCATTTCCCAGTGTTTCTTCTCTGGGTGTAGCTGATTCTGTCCATCATTGATCAATTAGAACTAAATTAGATCTTCTCTTTGTCAAAGATATCCACTTCCATCAGAATACATATAATGATCTCCTGGTTATGCTCATTTCACTCAGCATTAGTTCATGTAAGTCTCTCCAAGCTTCTCTGTATTCATCTTCCTGGTCATTTCTTACAGAATAATAATATTCCATAACATTCATATATCATAATTTATGCAACCATTCTCCAATTGATGGGCATCCATTCATTTTCCAGTTTCTAGCCACTACAAACAGGGATGCTAGAAACATTTTTGCACATATAGGTCTATTTCCCTTCTTTAATATTGCTTTGGGATATAAGCCCAGTAGTAGCACTGCTGGATCAAAGGGTATGCAGAGTTTGATAACATTTTGGGCATCATTCCATATTGCTCTCCAGAATGGTCGGGTTCATTCACAACTTCCACTAACAATGCATCAGTGTCCCAGTTTTCCCACATCCCCTCCAACATTCATCGTTATTTTTTCCTGTCATCTTAGACAATCTGACAGGTTGTGTAGTGGTATCTCAGAGTTTTCTTAATTTGCTTTTCTTTGATCAATAGTAATTTGGAACACTCTTTTATATGAATGGAAATAGTTTCAATTCATCATCTGAAAATTGTTCATATTACTTGACCATTTATCAAATGACTTAATTTCTTAAAAAATAGAGTCAGTTCTCTATATATTTTGGAAATGAGGACTTTATCAGAGCCTTTAACTGTAAAAATGTTTTCCCAGTTTGTTGCTACCTTTCTAATCTTGTTTGCATTACTTTTGTTTGTACAAAGGCTTTTTAAGTTGATGTAATCAAAATTTTCTATTTTGTGATCAGTAATGATCTCTACTACTTCTTTGGTCACAAATTCCTTCCTTCTCCACAAGTCTGAGAGGTAAACTATCCTATGTTTGTCTAATTTATTCATGATCTTGTTTTTTTATGTCTAAATCAGGGACCCATTTTGATCTTATCTTGGTGTACATTGCTAAGTATGGGTCCATGCCTAATTTCTGCCATAGAAATTTCCAGTTTTCCCAGCGTATTGGTATTGGATATTCCTTGGAGTTTTTATTTTAGGGTCTTTTTCAGAAGGTGTTTGATGAGTTCTTTCAACGTCTATTTTACCTTGTGGTTCTATTATATCTGGGCAGTTCTCTTTGATGATTTCCTGTAAAATAGTATCTAGACTCTTTTGTTCATCATAATTTTCAGGAAGTCCAATAATTCTGAGATTATCCCTCCTAATTCAATCTGTTGTTTTTCCAAGTAGATATTTAGTAGATATTTAACCTTTTTTTTCCCAAAATTTTCTTTTTTTTTTTTTTTTTTTGGTTTTCCTTGACTGACTTTTGGTGTCTCAGTGAATCATTCATTTCTATTTATGTGTTCAGGTCTGATTTTTAATGAGTTATTTTCTTCATTAGCTTTTTTTCCCCTTCTTTTTTGTATATGTCCAACTGAATTTTTAAATTAGTTGTTTTGCTCTATGGAATTTTTTCCATTTCATGATTTTTTTATTAAATGAGTTATTTTCTTTTTAAGTTCCACAAATCCTTCTTTCCTGTGAGTTCTTTATCTTTTCCATTTCATAAATCTAACTTTCCTGGAAGTTCTTTACCTTTTCCAATTCACAAATTCTGTTTCCCTGCATTTCCTGGGAGGTTTCTTTTTTTTTTTTTTTTTTTTTTTTTTTACCTTTGCCAATTCACATTTCAGAAAGTTGTTTACCTTTTCCAATTCACATTTCAGGAAGTTGTTACTCTCTTGCATAGCTTCTCTTTCCTGTCCACAAATCTCTCTTTAAAAGTTTTTAATAGTCTCTTCTAGGATAGTCTTTTGTGTTGGGGACCAACACTTGTCTGGAGACTGTCTGCTATTAGTCTCATCAGGGTTGAAAACCTGCTCTCTTTCTGTAAAGAAGCTATCTATCATCCTTTTGATTTTTTTAACTCATTTTTGTAGGGTCTACCTTCAGTGCCAGGAGATCACCAGCTTCGTCTGCAGAACAGGAATAGGTGTATGGTCAGCCTGATAAATGGCTACAAAGAGTGGCCAGGTACAGAAGTGCTCTAGGGAAAAGTTCCCTAACGGAAGTGACTCAGGCTGCAAAGAACCCCTCTTTGTGGATTAACAACTGCCATGAGGCAAGAGCTGAGCAGTGAAAGTGTCACTATCCCAAGCCAAAGCCTGCTGTGGGGCTGTGGGTATTAGTAGTTTCCCAGGGAATTAGTCCTGCAAGGTACCAGAAGTGGCTTTGCCCAGGAAAGCAGAGTGAAGCTGGAGAAGTTCTATTGCTATAGGCTGAGCCCTGCATTGTGCATATTAGGGGCTGCCCCTGGCTGTGTCCTCTGCTATTCAGATTTGCAACTGCCCTGGCTATGCTGCAGAATGCAGCTGCACAGTTGTGCTGGTCTGTGTGGAGTCACTTCCAGTTTACGGTGGGTACAGCCAGATCCTCTTAGGTTCTGGCATTTTAAGAGTACCCTGTACCTCTGGCTCTAACTTCTCTGCTGTCTACTGCTTTGCAATCAAGGCAGAGCAGTCAGCCTATGGCAGAGTCTTTTCCACTACTTTTCTAGCCACAGAGACTACTCCTGCCTTTGGTCTGCTCAGGATGCCAGTCTCTCCTATCTCCCTGCCTGCACTGGTCTATTCCCATCCCTCAGGAAAAACCTGCCCTGGTGGTCTTCCAGATTATTTTCGGCTGGTAAGTCATCGTACCTTTAATCTTTGTGAATTTTACCAGTCAAGCATTATTTTTGAGTCTGAATTCAACAATTTATCATGAGGGCATAAGAGGAGTTAAAAAGTTGCATGTGCCTTCTCTGCCATCTTGGCCACAATTTGCATTTTTTAAACAGTTGTTCTTTTCAGTAGATTTTTGTATATCCTTTCCCATTTGGCATATTCTACTTTATAAACCTTTTTTCTAAGCTGTTGACTCACCTTCTCAATTTTTCCAGTATATTCTTCTTTCTTTTTTGATTTTTCCTTCTACTTTTATTTATTTATTTATTTGTTTGTTTGTTTGTTTGTTTATTTATTTATTTGTTTTTGGTTACTTCTTTGTTAAATTTAATAGACATTTAAGAAGCCAAATTATATGTAACAAAATAGCTAGCATTTATCTAGTGTTTCAGTTTGAAAATCACTTTACATGCTAACTCATTTGTTTCTCAAAACAACTCTGTAAGATAGGTGCTATTATTATCACCATTTTACAGATCTGGAAACTGAGGCTGGCTGAAGTTAAACGATTTGTTAAAGTAACATAACTTCTAAGAAATTAAGCAGAATTTGAACTTGTTTTCTTTTTTTTTTTTGAAAACAAAGTCACTATTATAAAATTATTGACATTATATATGCATGAGTAATTTTTTTATAACATTATCCCTTGTAATCATTTTTCCAAATTACCTCCTCCCTCCCTCTACTCCCTCTCCTAGATGACAGGCAATCCATACATTTTACATGTGTTACAGTATAACCGAGATACAATATATGTGTGTAAATACAATTTTCTTGTTGCACGTTAAGTATTAGCTTTCGAAGATATAAGTAATCTGGGTAGATAGACAGTAGTGCTAAAATTTACATTCACTTCCCAGTGTTCCTTCTCTGGGTGTAGTTGTTTCTGTCCATCATTATTGATCAACTGGAAGTGTCCTTCTACTTTCTTATGTGATTTCAAACTCCTTTTGGATCTATCCCATGAGGATTTATTTTTTCTTGAGGCTATTTTTAATTTTTCTTTAGTTTTTGCTCATGAGATTTTTGTATTCCGATGGAAGTGGATATCTTCAGCATAAAGAAGATCCAACTCACTCCCCGTTGATCAATGATGAACAGAAACAACTACACCCAGAGAAGGAACACTGGGAAGTGAATGCAAATTGTTAGCACTACTGTCTATCTACCCAGGTTATTTATACCTTTGGAATCTAATACTTAACGTGCAACAAGAAAATTGGATTTACACACATATATTGTATCTAGAGTATACTGTAGCAAATGTAAAATGTATGGGATTGCCTGTCATCTAAGGGAGGGAGTAGATGGAGGGAGGGGATAATTTGGAAAAATGATTACAAGAGATAATGCTATAAAAAAATTACTCATGCATATATACTGTCAAAAAATTTTATAATTATAAAATTAAAAAAAAAAAAAAGAAGATGTCCGCTTCCATCGGAGTATATCTTCATACAGTATTGTTGTTGAGGTATATAGTGATGTTCTAGTTCTGCTCATTTCACTCAGCATCAGTTCAAGACATATACATTTCAAATTAAATAAGTCTATGCTTTAATTTGTTTTGAAAGTCTTCTACTTATATCTTCTGTTTTCTTTCTCATTAAAATTTTGCTTTGATTAAAAAAAAATATTTCTACTTCTAGGAAGGAGTACTTTCTTAGGCATGTGTTGAGGATTTTTAGGATATTTCTAAATTTTCCCAAGGACTACCATGAATCACAAGGTGACCTAGCAGCTGGAAGACACCTGCCTACCCAGAATCATGTCAAAGCACATGGAAGCCTAGACACAGAAGGACTCTTGCCTGCCCAGTGCTGTACTGTTGCTCACAGTGTTTCAATGTGTGGAAGATGTCTTTCCACCTGGAGCAATGCCAAAGCATTTGGAAATCTGGCTGTTGGAGAATGCCTGCTAGTCATGATATTTATGAAGTACTCAGATTTTCCACTAACAGAGGATCCCTAATCCTCATAGGGCTACCCTGATTCTATGGTGCTTCTTGATACTAGAATCTCCAGCTTTCCTTGGCTGGTTAGGTATTCTAATGTTGGCTTTTGTACAGTCCTCCACACTGGAGCTTACAATATCCTACTGGCCTGTTGAAGTGGGGTTTGCTGCTGACTCAGAGAGCTTCTGATCCTGAACTGTGTCCTACAGATAGATACACAAAGTGCATGGACCAGAGTGAGATGGACTCTTCCTGCTGATCCTCTAAGTAATTTCCTGGGTTAAAATTTGTTTCACCTCATCTCTTTGCTTACTCAAATTTTTCAGAACCACAGAAAGTTATGGTGACTGGGATTTTTGCATTATTTTTTGAGTATGTGAAGGAGAATATGAAAGAGTTATAGAAATTCACTGCTCATCCATCCATCTAGGCTTCAATAATTAGAATTTAGGACTCAATTTTTTAATATTGAAAAGGAATAAATTAAATGATATTATGATAGGAGTTTAATGTTGTTATTCCTACATTCCCTATTGAGGATGCCACCAGTTCCCACTATCTACTAAGGCTCACAATTTAGATCTCCTCTTCATTCACTCTTATGCATTATATTTAAATCCTATCACTTAAACATAATATCTCTCATATGTGGCCATTTTTCTCCTCTTCCAATTGAAGCATCTCAATGGAATCCATAATCACTTCTTCCTAAAATATTTCAATAATCTACAAGCTGGCCTGCCTACCTCAAGCCCCTGTCTGTGATAATCCATTGTTCTCTCTATTATAAAGCTGCTGATCTTTGTAGTTTCTCAAATAAGATTCTAGGGGTACAGCCAAAATGGCAGAAAGGACACATGCTTCTTTCTAAGTTCTCTTACTACCCTCACATTAATTACAAAATTCAGCTCCTGAAAAAGTGCTGACTTGCAGAATTCACAAATATTGGGAGTGCAGCAAATTACCAGCAGAAGATAATTTCAGAGATTGCCAGAAAAGGTCAGTTTTGATTGGGAGCAAGAACTGGAGGAAGCCAGGCACAGACATGAAAATTTTACAAGAGTTTGGAAAAGGCAAATAATGCATTAAAAGAAAGATTTGATGAAGTGGAAAAAGAAAAACAATGAAATGAAAAGGTAAGGAACTCCCAGGAAAATAGAATTTGTGAATTGGAAAAAGAAAATGAATCCTTAAAAAAATTCTGAATTGGGGAAAAAAATTCCATACAACAAAACAAGTAATTTAAAAACTCAATTGAATAATTACAAAAAGAAGTATAAAAATAATGAAAAAAAAATTCATTAAAAATCAGAACTGAACAAATGGAAATCAATAACTAAATGAGACATCAATAATCAGTCAAACAAAACAAAAACAAAAAAGCAAAAAAGGGAAAAAATAGAAAAAAGTTAAATATTTGCTTGCAAAACCAACAGACCTGGAAAATAGATCTAGGAGAAAAAAAAATCTAAGGATTGTTGGACTCCGTGAAAATTATAATGAAAAAAAGAGCCTAGACATTATTTTTCCGTAAATCATCAAAAAGAACTCCCCAGTTGTCATAAAATCAGAAGGTAAAATAGCCATTGAAAGAATTCATCAAATACCTCCTGAGAGACCCCAAAACTAAAACTCCAAGGCTAAATTTCAGAATTGTTGGAATGAGGAAAAAATATTACAAGCAGCCAGAAATAAAACAATTGAAATACCGAGGGAACACAATAATGATCATCCAGGATCTAGCACCTTCCACATTAAAGGGTCAAAGGACCTGGAATCTGATATTCCAAAAGGCAAAGGAACATGGAATGCAGCCAAGAATAAACTACCCAAGTAAACTGAGCATTTTCTTTGAGGGAAGAAGATAAGCATTGAATGAAACATGAGAATTCCATTTATTTCTGCTGAAAAAAGTCAGAGCTAAATCAAAAAATATGAACTTCAAATATAGGACTCAAGAGAAGCATAAAAAGGTAAAAATAATTTTTGAGAATTGTATTTCTGTTATAGGCTTACATAGAGAGTGCATGCATAATTTGATTTTACTGTTTTAATATAAAAAGGAACTAGAGGTGGAAAGATGATTGTACCAGAAAAAGGGAAAAGTGGACATAAAAAGAGGGAAATTATATCTCAGGAAGTGACAAAGGAAACCTATTTTATCTGAGAGGAAGAAGGGAGGGGGGATGAACATTTTGTGAATCCTACTCTCATCATTTTTGGCTCAAGAAGAAAATATTAGACATATTTGGTTGACAGAGAAACCTCTTTCCTCATTAAAAAGTTGAAGTGGAAAAGTAAAAAGGGAAGGAGTAAGAAGACAGAGAAATAGCAGGGGAAAAGTATAAGAAAGGGAGAGGGACGCTAAGGGGGAAGAATTCTAAAGAGAGGACTGCTTGAGACAAATGGTACCCATAAGTTAAATATTGAAGAGGAAAGAGAAAAATATAATCTGGGCAGAATCAGAATTAGTCGTTTTAATGATAAATGTGGTTAGGGTAAACTCTTGCAAAAAGAAGAGGTGGATAGTAGATTGGATTAAAAGCCAGAATCCTACAATAGGGTGCTTACAGAAAACACATTTAAATCAGGTGATACCTACAGAATAAATGTAAAAGGCTAGAATAGAATCTATTATGCTTCAGGTGAAATTTAAGAAAAACAAATAAATAAATAAACAAACAAACAAACAAACAAACAAACAAACAAATAAATAAATAAATAAATAGACAAATAAATAAATAAATGAATGAATAAATAAATAAATAAATAAATAAGTGAATAAAGTAAGAGTAACCATCCTGATCTCAGATTAAGCAAAAGCAAAAGTTGATCTAATTAAAAGAGATAAGGAAGAAAATTATATTTTGCCAAAGTATATCATACATAAAGAAGCAATATCAATACTAAACATAAGGTCAGATTAATACCAGACAGAATTGGAGAGAGATAGAGAAGATAGAGGATTTGAGGCTGCAACTCAGATTCAAAGAGAAAGACCTTTGTGGTAGATGTCTTGTATTTTTCACTTCTCCACTAAGACCAAGGTGCATCTGAAGGTTGCAAGTAAGACCCGCAGGCCCAGAGGAAACCTGCTAACAATATCTGATTTGATGTTTTCATCTCCCTTCCTGAGAAACTGGGGAGGGCAAGATCACTTTTTTTTTTGGTGTTTCACCTCCCTTGTAGAGATGTCAGGGAGGTGTGATCACCTCCTTTTGGAATTCTTACCTCCCTTCCTTAGAAGTCAAGGAGGGTGTGGCCATCTGTTGTAAAACAAAAGAAAGCAGGAGCTGTAGAGGGGCAACTTATACTTGAAACAAGTAATCTTACAACAAGGTGTTAACTCAGTGGAATTAAGATAATGATTCTCTAGTTTACATGTACTTAGTACTTAGTATAGTTTTACAAGTTAACACCTATTCTATAAGGTTGACACCCATAATACTTATAATAGAGTATATAAGAACTAAGCAATTTGGGAAGGAAGACAGACTTGAAGATACAGAAGACAGAAGGCTGGAGGCTGGAGTTCAAGCTCTTGGATTCAGACATAGACTTGAGAACAGACTCAAAGACAAAGACCCATGTGGTGGTTCTCCTGTCTCCTTCATTTCTCCAGTAAGACCAAGGCCCATCTAAAGGTCCCCCAGAGTCAAAGGATATCAACAGACAATTTCAGACAATTTTCAGATGAATACATTCGTATCATTTTCTACTTATATGAAAAGGTGCTCCAAATATTCATCAGAGAAATGCAAAATAAGATAACTCTGAGATATCACTACATAGCTCTCAGATTAGCTAAAATGACAGAAAAAGATAAAGATGAATGATGAAGGGGATGTGGGTAAACTGGGACACTGCTATATTGTTGGTTGAACTGTGAATGATTCTAACATTCTGGAGAGCAGTTTGGAAATATGCTAAAAAGTTATCAAACTGTTAATACTATTTGATTCAGCAGTGTTACTATTGGGATTATATCCCAAAGAAATCTTTAAAAAAGGGAAAGGCTCACACATGTGCAAAAATGTTTGTGGCAATTCTTTATGTATTGGCTAGAAACAAGAAATTGAATGGATGTCCATCAATTGGAGACTGGCTGAATTAATTGTGGTATATGGATGTTATGAAAATTTATTGTTCTGTAAGAAATGACCAGGAGGATGACTTCAGGGAGGCCTGGGGAGTATTATATGAACTGATGCTAAGTGAAATTAACAGAACCCGGAGATCATTATCCAGGGTAATAACAAGATTATAAGATGATCAACTCTGATGGATGTGGCCCTCTTCAACAATTAGATGATTTAAACCAGTTCCAATTGTTCAGTAAAGAAGAGAATCAGTTATACCCAGAGAGAGAATTATGGGAAATGAGCAGGGGCCATAACATAGCATTTCCACTCTTTGTGTTATTGTTTGCTTGCATTTTTGTTTTCCTTTTCAGGGTTTTTCTTTCCTTTCTAGATCTGATTTTCTTTGTGCAGCAAGATAACTGTGTAAATATGTATATTGGATTTAATACTTTTATACATATTTAACATGTATTGGACAACCTGCCATCTAATGAAGGGGTTGGGGTTGGGGGAAGAAGGGGAAAAGTTGGGCTTTGCAAGGATCAATGTTGAAAAATTACCCATGCATACGTTTTGTAAAAAAAAAAATAATAATAATAAATAAATAAATAAAAAATAAATAAAAAAGGTATAATAATTTAAAAAAAATAAAACAAGACTCATCTCCAAAGCCTTCTTAATTTCAGTGTCTGTCCCTCTTATACAAAATGTTCTCCATCCTCATCTCCACTTCTTGATCTCCTTGGCTTAACTAAATTCCCACTTTTTTTAAGATGCCTTTTCCTGGTTATTCTGAATGTTTTGGTCTAATTTTTGAGATTGCCCATATTTTACTTTTCATAAAACTTATCTATATGCAGCTGTTTCTGTGTTATCATTCCCATTCTCTGTGAGATCCTTCAGAATAGGGACTATTTTTTTTAACCTTTTCTGGTTAATTATCCCTAGCAATTACCAAATATTTTTGAAAGATATCAGGTGCCTAATATATGTCAGATAGCTGACTGGCTTTTCAACCCATGCTGTTACCTTGTTAGGTTATTTGGAAACCCATTTAATGATTTTAAATGATGATTTCCTATTGATCTCTTTTGTCACTGTATTGTGACATCTTTCTTCCTAACCTCTAATGAAGAGCTCTTTTGCCACCTTTTTCCCAGGTTTAAACATCCCTTGTAGTAACTCTTATTGTAAATATTTCTAGTAGTTGCCTTCTGAAATTCTTATAATGAGAATTTAAGCAGATAGACTTGTCTATTCACAGTATTACACAAACAGCAGAAGATAGATAAAGCATATGTAATGTGGTTTCTTGTCAAAGAAGCAATTCAAGAAACAAGTCTTTTTTGTTTGTTTGTTTGTTTGTTTTGTTTGTTTGTTTTTTTTGTTTTTGTTTTTTGTTTTTTGTTTTTTTAACTATGACAATGACTTCAACATCCGCTGTAGTATTCTTGTATTCTTCAATCCTGTGGTGGATTTAATGGGTTGTATCTGTCACTCAAAGTTTGGATTTTTTCAATGTATCTCTAAGGCTACACTATCATTAACACTTGTACATAAATATCGGATAGGCTGCTTATGTTTCTCTGAATTCCATTTTAACCTTGTTAAAATATTCATCAGATGAATGGATGTCCATCAATTGGAGAATGGTTGGGTAAACTATGGTATATGAATGTTATGGAATATTACTGTTCTATAAGAAATGACCAACAGGAGAAATACAGAGAGGCTTGGAGAGACTTACATCAACTGATGCTGAGTGAAACGAGCAGAAACAGAAGATCATTATACACTTCAACAATGATACTGTACGAGGATGTATGCTGATGGAAGTGGATTTCTTCAACATAGAGAAGAGCTAATCCAATTCCAATTGATTAATGATGGACAGAACCAGCTACATCCAGAAAAGGACTGGGAAATGAATGTAAACTGTTATTTTTACCTTCTGAATCCAATTCTTCCTGTGCAACAAAAAATTCGGTTCTACACACATATATTGTATCTAAATTATACTGTAATATATTTAACATATATAAGACTGCTTGCCATCTGGGGGAGGGGGTTGGGGGAGGAAGGGAAAAAATCTGAATAGAAGTAAGTGCAAGGGATAATGTTGTAAAAAATTACCCATGCATATGTACTGTCAAAAAATGTTATAATTATAAAATAAAATAAAAAAATAAAAAAAAATATTCATCAGAATGTTTACTTAAAGGGTTTGTTCTGCTAATAATTGTGTCTATCATCATAATAACACTTGCTGTTTGTAATGTCCTTTAAATATTTTATCACATTTGAATTATTACAGTTTTCAACCCAGATATATAACTTAATACTTCTCTGAATTTAAGTAAGTCAATCTTTTTTTTAAAATAATGATCATCTGTAAAATCATTAGATTAAATAAGATAAATTTTGTAAAGCCTTCTGGCTTTAAATTTTTTGAAACTGTTTATAGAAACAGAGTATCACTTATGTCCATCAAGAGAGGTAAATTTTCTTGATAATTTTATAAAAACAATAAGAGGCAAGGGCAAAACTTTAACTCTAATTCCTAATACTCAAATTAGTTCTTTTTCTTTTTCCACTATGCCTTATTTCTTTTTTATCTGTTGTGCTATTTGTTATGAGGGCTCTGTGCTTAACATGCATGGAATCTAAATATGAATGAAATTAGCCCAAAAACAAAAGACAAAACAAAACAAAACAAACAAACAAACAAACAAAAAAACAATTATGCATTTTCTTTAGTAAATAACAAAATGACCCTGATAGAGAATGTGAGTTTGTGGTGAGGACAGATTTCTCATCTTCTGAGAGGGGGTAAGTTTGGTAATGGACGGCTACAATGAAGTCAGTAACTCGTCAAGCATTTATTTAGTACCTACCATGTTATTTGAGACTGTGCTGCACCCTGAAAACATAAAGAAAATGGAAGGAGAAGAGAGGGAAAGTGTCCCTGTTCTTAATTCTACTGGGGGGAGATAACACTCAAACAACTATGGTTCCATAAGATATTATAGAGTCAGGATCCAGAACATATTTTTACAAATGAAGGCACTGATATCAAAATTAAATAATTTTGTCTAGGTCATAAAAATAGTATGCCATGTGAGATAAGGATTTGGACTTTGGTATAATTAAGCAAAGACCACCACCTTTCCAAAGAACTTCAAGCACATTTTCTTCTGCTATTTTATTGTTAATCTAGGAACATAGTTTCAGTTGCTGTTTCCTATAGGATGAAACTGCTGAATCTGTATCCAGCATCTCATTCCCTACTCTTATAAGAATGAAAGACTGGAGGCGGAGCCAAGATGGCGGAGAGGAAACACACGACTCAGTGAACGTCCTCACTCCCTCACAACCAATTAGATAAATTAAGTCTCAAAATTAGCTCAGGACTGATAGATACCACAAGGACTGGAAGCACGACTTACCAGCTGAAGAGAATCTGGAGTTTCAACAGGAAAGGTCAGTTCTCAGGGGAGGAATAAGAAAGACCAGCACAGACAGTGGGGTAGGGGCACACTGCGCCCATTGCGCTGGGAGGGGCTCTGGGATCAGAGAAGCCACTGAGGTAAAGGAATCTGGCACAGGCTGTTAGCTCTTCTCTGCTAATTATTTAGCAGTTCAGAAGAAAAAGCCAAAATATTTTAAAACTCAGATTAGATTTTCCCAGGACCCTGGGGGTGACTCAGGCACAGATCTCAGCACCAGGGGGTGTGGCCTCAGCTACCTCCTGAGAATAGTTAAGAGACTGACAAGTGGGTGGATAGGGCCCAGGGCAACACACACTGCCTAGCTTAGCTAGAGGGAGTGGAACTCAGCTCCAGGAAGTCCCAGAGAAGCGGAACCTTTGAACTAGGGACCGCGGTTTCTGGCAGACACTTCCAGTTTGAGCGCAGGGGCTTCTTACGTCACCCACTCCCCACCCGGACACATAGGCTGGGCTTCCTGCAGTCTTCACTATTCTACGCCCTAGAAGCACAGTAGTGCTAATCACCTCTGAGGCACTCCCAGGGAGAGGGTGGGGAACTCTCTCCCAGGGCTCTCTCTTAGCTCAGGCTCAGGAGCCGCTGCATCCATCCAGTCTGGGAGGAAGCTGGTAAAGAAGTAAATAATTTCCTACCCCAGAGACAGACCCCAAAAGATTTTTTTTAAGTATGAGCAAAAAAGCTAGAAAAACCATAGATTCCTTCTATACAGAGAAAGAGCGGGTGTCCAACCCCGAGGAAGTTGACAGCAGAGAATCAGATAACAACCTAAAGGGGAACGATTCCTGCCCCCCATCACATAACTCTCTCCTAGAAGAAGCTCTTAAGAAATTGAGGGAGATCGAAGAAAAATGGGGAAAAGAAAGGGAAGTTATGATAGAGAATAACAATGTCCTGAAATTGGAGTTGGAAAAAATAAAGAATTCACAGGAGATGCAGGGAAACAAAATTAGTGAATTAGAAAAGGTTAAAAAAACACAGGAAAGTAGGATTTCTGAATTGGAAAAGATAAAAAAGTCTCAAGAAAATAGAATTTCTGAATTGGAAAAAGAAAATAATTCTCAAAAAAAAAAATTAGGGAAATGGAAAAAAACTCAATAGAGCAAAATAATTCATTTAAAAACGAAATTGGGCATTTACAAAAAGAACTAAAAACTGTGAAAGAAGAAAATAACTCCTTAAAAGTCAGGATGGAACAAATAGAAATGAATGATTCACAGAGAACCCAAGAATCAGTCAAACAAAACAAAAAAAAATGAGAAGCTGGAGAACAATGTCAAATACTTACTGGGAAAATCTATAGACCTGGAAAATAGATCTAGGAGAGATAATCTGTGGATTATTGGACTTCCAGAAAACTATGACCAAAAAAAAGAGCCTAGATTCTATTTTACAGGAAATTATCAAAGAGAACTGTCAAGAGATAATAGAAACAGAAGGGAAAGTAGATGTGGAAAGAATTCATCGAACTCCTTCTGAAATAGACCCTAAAAAAAGAACACCACGGAATATTGTGGCTAAGCTGCAGAATTACCACACAAAGGAGAAAATCCTGCAAGCAGCTAGAAAAAAACAATTTAAATACCAAGGTGCCACAATAAGGGTCACCCAAGATCTGGCTGCCTCCACATTAAAAGATAGAAGGGCCTGGAACCTGATATTCCGTAAGGCAAAAGATCAAGGACTGCAACCAAGAATGAACTACCCAGCTAAGTTTAGCATATTTTTCCATGGAAGAAGATGGTCATTCAATGAAATAGAGGAATTCTATATGTTTCTAAGAAAAAAACCAGACTTAAACAAAAAATTTGATCTACATCCACAAGACTGAAGAGAAACAGAAAAAGGTACACAGAACCCTTGAGAACTGTAACTTTGTTGTGGGTATATAAAAAATACTCAAGGATAATTTGATTTTACTGATATAAAAGAAAAAAAGGGTGGTGTGGTAAAGGGAAGGAGGTCGGTTCAGAAAAAGGGGAAGGAGTGATAAAAAGAGGGAAACTACATCCCAGGAAGAGACATAGAAAATACACCATATCTGAGGGAACATAGTGAGGGGGAGAATCATTGTGTGAATCTTACTCTCATCAGAAGAGGCTCAAAGAGTAAATAATTGTCATATTTGTTTTTCAGAGAATTCTCTCTCACCTCATTAAAAGGGGGGAGAGGAAAAGGGGAAAGGAAAAGGAGAATAAGTGAAGGGACTTGGAGGGAGGGGGGAGGGATCCTAAAAAAAAAAAAAAAAAAAAAGGGAGGGTTGCGCGTCACAAGGGGGGTCTGTAAATTAAATATCGGGGAGGAGGATCAGGGGGGTCAAGGGAAAAAAGTATAATCTGGGGATAATACGATGGCAGGAAATACAGAATTAGTAATTTTAACTGTAAATGTAAATGGGATGAACGATCCCATCAAACGGAGACGGATAGCAGATTGGATCAAAAAGCAGAACCCTACAATATGTTGTCTACAGGAAACACACTTAAAGCAGGGAGATACATACAGAGTAAAGGTAAAAGGTTGGAACAGAGCTTATTATGCTTCAGGTAAAGCCAAAAAAGCAGGGGTAGCTATCCTTATCTCAGATCAAGCAAAAGCAGAAGTAGATCTCGTTAAAAAAGATAAGGAAGGAAACTATATCCTGCTGAAAGGTAGCATAAATAATGAAGCCATATCAATACTAAACATATATGCACCAAGTGGTATAGCATCTAACTTTCTAAAGGAAAAGTTAAGAGAACTGCAAGAAGAAATAGACAGTAAAACTATAATAGTGGGAGATCTCAACCTTGCACTCTCAGATTTAGACAAATCAAACCACAAAACAAACAAGAAAGAAATTAAAAAAGTAAATAGAACATTAGAAAAACTAGGTATGATAGACCTTTGGAGAAAACTGAATGGCAATAGGAAGGAATATACTTTCTTCTCAGCAGTTCATGGATCCTATACAAAAATTGACCATATATTAGGACATAAAGATCTCAAAATTAAATGTAGGAAGGCAGAAATAATAAATGCCTTCTTCTCAGATCACAATGCAATAAAAGCTACATTCAGTAAAAAGTTAGGGGTAAATAGACCAAAAAGTAATTGGAAACTGAATAATCTCATCTTAAAGAATGACTGGGTGAAAGAGCAAATTATAGAAACAATTAACAATTTCACCCAAGATAATGATAATGATGAGACATCATATCAAAATCTTTGGGATGCAGCTAAAGCAGTAATAAGGGGAAATTTTATATCTTTAGAGGCTTATTTGAAGAAAATTGAGAAAGAGAATATTAATGAATTGGGCTTACAACTTAAAAGGCTAGAAAAAGACCAAATTATAAACCCCCAACCAAAAATTAAACTCGAAATACAAAAATTAAAAGGAGAAATCAATAAAATTGAAAGTAAAAAAACTATTGAATTAATAAATAAAACCAAGAGTTGGTTTTATGAAAAAGCCAATAAAATAGATAAACCTTTGGTAAATTTGATCAAAAAAAAGAAAGAGGAAAATCAAATTGATAGTCTTACAAATGAAAAGGGGGATCTTTCCACCAATGAAGAGGAAATTAGAGAAATAATAAGGAGTTACTTTGCCCAACTTTATGCCAATAAATTTGATAACTTAAGTGAAATGGATGACTTTCTCCAAAAATATAGGCTCCCTAGATTAACAGAGGAGGAGATAAATTGCTTTAATAGTCCCATTTCAGAAAAAGAAATAGAACAAGCTATTAATCAACTCCCCAGGAAAAAATCCCCAGGGCCAGATGGATTCACATGTGTATTCTACCAAACATTTGAAGAACAATTAGCCCCAATGTTATATAAATTATTTGAAAAAATAGGGGATGAAGGAGTCCTACCAAACTCCTTTTATGACACAGACATGGTACTGATACCTAAACCTGGTAGATCGAAAACTGAGAAAGAAAATTATAGACCAATCTCCTTAATGAATATTGATGCTAAAATCTTAAATAAGATATTAGCAAAAAGACTTCAGAAAATCATCTCCAAGATAATACACTATGATCAAGTAGGATTTATTCCAGGAATGCAGGGCTGGTTTAATATTAGGAAAACTATTAATATAATTGACTATATTAATAATCAAATTAATAAGAACCATATGATCATCTCAATAGATGCAGAAAAAGCATTTGACAAAATCCAACATCCATTCCTACTAAAAACTCTTGAGAGTATAGGAATAAATGGATTATTCCTTAGAATAATCAGGAGTATATATTTAAGACCGTCAGTAAGCATAATATGCAATAGAAATAAACTGCAACCTTTCCCAGTAAGATCAGGAGTGAAACAAGGTTGCCCACTATCACCATTACTATTCAATATAGTACTAGAAACGCTAGCCTCGGCAATAAGAGCCGAGAAAGAGATTCAAGGAATTAGAGTAGGAAATGAGGAAATTAAACTATCACTTTTTGCAGATGACATGATGGTATACTTAGAGAACCCCAAAGACTCTGCTAAAAAGCTACTAGAAATAATTCAAAATTTCAGCAAAGTGGCAGGATACAAAATAAATCCACATAAATCCTCGGCATTTTTATATATCACTAACAAAATGCAACAGCAAGAGAGACAAAGAGAAATTCCATTCCAAACAAATGCTGAGAGTATAAAATATTTGGGAATCCATCTACCAAAGAAAAGTCAGGAATTATATGAGAAAAATTACAAAACACTTGCCACAAAAATAAAATCAGATTTAAATAATTGGAAAGACATTCAGTGCTCTTGGATAGGCCGAGCGAATATAATAAAGATGACAATACTCCCCAAACTAATCTATTTATTTAGTGCTATACCAATCAGACTCCCAAGAAACTATTTTAATGACCTAGAAAAAATAACAACAAAATTCATATGGAAGAATAAAAGGTCAAGAATTGCAAGGGAACTAATGAAAAAAAACTCAGAGGAAGGTGGTCTAAGCGTACCTGATCTAAAGCTATATTATATAGCAGCAGTCGCCAAAACCATTTGGTATTGGCTATGAAATAGACCGGTAGATCAGTGGAACAGATTAGATACAAAGGACAAAAAAGGGTACATCTATAGCAATCTAATCTTTGACAAACCCAAAGATTCCAACATTAGGGATAAAAATTCATTATTCGGAAAAAACTGTTGGGAAAACTGGAAATTAGTATGGCAGAAATTAGATATGGATCCACACTTAACACCATATACCAAGGTAAGATCAAAATGGGTCCATGATTTAGGCATAAAGAGGGAGATAATAAATAGATTAGAGGAACAGAGGATAATCTACCTCTCAGACTTGTGGAGGAGGAAGGAATTTATGACCAGAGGAGAACTAGAGATCATTATTGATCACAAAATAGAAGATTTTGATTACATCAAACTAAAAAGTTTCTGTACAAATAATACTAATGCAAACAAGATTAGAAGGGAAGTAACAAATTGGGAAAATATTTTTAAAAACAAAGGTTCTGACAAAGGTCTCATTTCCAAAATATATAGAGAACTGACCCTAATTTATAAGAAACCGAACCATTCTCCAATTGATAAATGGTCAAAGGATATGAACAGACAATTCTCAGAGGAAGAAATTGAAACTATATCCACTCACATGAAAGAGTGTTCCAAATCACTACTGATCAGAGAAATGCAAATTAAGACCACTCTGAGATACCACTACACACCTGTCAGATTGGCTAAGATGACAGGAACAAATAATGACAAATGTTGGAGGGGATGTGGGGAAACTGGGACACTAATACATTGCTGGTGGAGTTGTGAAAGAATCCAGCCATTCTGGAGAGCAATCTGGAATTATGCCCAAAAAGTTATCAAACTGTGCATACCCTTTGACCCAGCAGCGCTACTACTGGGATTATATCCCAAAGAAATACTAAAGAGCAGAAAGAGACATATATGTGCCAAAATGTTTGTGGCAGCTCTTTTTGTTGTAGCTAGAAACTGGAGGATGAATGGATGTCCATCAGTTGGAGAATGGTTGGGTAAATTGTGGTATATGAAGGTTATGGAATATTATTGCTCGGTAAGAAATGACCAGCAGGAGGAATATAGAGAGGCCTGGAGAGACTTAAATCAACTGATGCTGAGTGAAATGAGCAGAACCAGAAGATCGCTGTACACTTCAACAACAATACTGTATGAGGATGTATTCTGATGGAAGTGGAAATCTTCAACATAAAGAAGATCCAACTCACTTCCAGTTGATCAATGATGGACAGAGGTAGCTGCACCCAGAGAAGAAACACTGGGAGGGGAATGAAAATTGTTAGCACTAATATCTGTCTGCCCAGGTTGCATGTACCTTCGGATTCTAATGTTTATTGTGCAACAAGAAAATGATATTCGCACACATGTATTGTACCTAGACTATATTGTAACACATGTAAAATGTATGGTATTGCCTGTCGTCGGGGGGAGGGAATAGAGGGAGGGGGGGTAAATTGGAAAAATGAATACAAGGGATAATATTATAAAATATATATATATATATATAATAAAAAAAAAAGGTTCTGATAAAGACCTCATCTCCCAAATATACAGAAAATTGACTTTAATTTATAAGAAATCAAGCCATTTTCCAATTGATAAATGATCAAAGGATACTAACAGACAATTTTCAGATGATGAAATTAAAACTATTTCCACTCATATGAAAGAATGTTCCAAATCACTATTGATCAGAGAAATGCAAATTAAGACAACTCTGCGATATCATTACACACCTGTCAGATTGGCTAAGATGACAGGAACAAATAACGATGAATGTTGGAGGGGCTGTGGGAAAACTGGGACACTGATGCATTGTTGGTGGAGTTGTGAAAGAATCTAGCCATTCTGGAGAGCAATTTGCAACTATGCCCCAACAGTTATCAAACTATGCATACCCTTTGATCCAACATTGCTCTTATTGGGATTATATCCCAAAGAAATACTAAAGAGCAGAAAGGGACCTGTATGTGCCAAAATGTTTGTGGCAGCTCTCTTTGTTGCAGCTAGAAACTGGAAGTTGAATGGATGTCCATCAATTGGAGAATGTTTGGATACATTTTGGTATATGAAGGTTATGGAATATTATTGTTCTGTCAGAAAGGACTAGCAGGATGAATATAGAGAGGTTTTGGAAGACTTACATGAACTGTAAGAAATGACCAGCAGGAGGAATACAGAGAGGCTTGGAGAGACTTACATCAACTGATGCTGAGTGAAAAGAACAGAACCAGAAGATCGCTGTACACTTCAATGCTGTATGAAGATATATTCTGATGGAAGTGGATATCTTCAGCATAAAGAAGATCCAACTCACTTCCAGTTGATCAATGATGGACAAAAATAACTACACCCAGAGAAGGAACACTGGAAAGTGAATGTAAATTGTTAGCACTATTGTCTATCTACCCAGGTTACTTATACCTTTGGAAGCTAATACTTAATGTGCAACAAGAAAATGGTATTTACACACATATATTGTATCTAGATTATATTTTAACACATGTAAAATGTATGGGATTACCTGTCATCTGGGGGAGGGAGTGGAGGGAGGGAGTTGATAATTTGGAAAAATGAATTAAAAAAAATGACTGGGTGAAACAGCATATTATAGAAACAATTAATAATTTCACCCAAGACAATAATGAGACATCATACCAAAATATGTAGCATGCAGCTAGAGTGGTAATAAGGGGAAATTTTATGTATTTATAGGCTTATTTGAACAAAATAGAGAAAGAGAAGATTAATGAATTGGGCCTGCAACTTAAAAAGCTAGAAAACGTCCAAATTGAAAACCCCCACCCAAAAACTATACTTAAAATTCTAAAATTAAAAGAAGAAATCAATGCTATTGAAAGTAAAAATCAAAAACAAAACAAAACAAAACAACAACAACAACAACTATTGAATTAATAAATAAAACCAAGAGTTGGTTTATGGAAATGCCCATAAAATAGATAAACCTTTAGTAAATCTGATCAGAAATAGGAAAGAGGCAAGTAAAATTGTTAGTCTTAAAAATGAAAATGTAGATCTTTCCACCAATGAAGAAGAAATTAGAGAAATAATAAGGAGTTACTTTGCCCAACTTTATGCCAATAAATTTGATAACTTAAGTTAAATGGATGACTTCCTCCAAAAATATAGGCTTCCTAGATTAACAGAGGAGGAGGTAAACTGCTTAAATAGTCCCATTTCAGAAAAAGAAATAGAACTACCTATTAACCAACTCCCTAAAAAAAATTCCCAGGACCAGATGGATTTGCATGTTATATTTGAAAAAAAATGGGGATCAAGGAGGCCTACAAAACACCTTTTACGACACAGACATGGTACTGACATCTAAACTAGGTAGATCAAAAACTGAGAAAGAAAATTGTAGACCAATCTCCTTAATAAATATTAATGCTAAAATCTTAAATAAGATATTAAAAAAAGACTTCAGAAAATCATCCCCAGGATTTATACCAGGAATATAGGGCTGGTTTAATATTAGGAAAACTATTAGTATAATTGACCATATTAATAATCAAATTAATAAAAAACATATGATCATCTCAATTGATGTAGAAAAAGCATTTGACAAAATCCAACATCCATTCCTACTAAAAACGATTGTGAGTATAGGAATAGATGGACTATTCCTTAAAATAGTCAGGAGGATATATTTAAGACTGTCAGTAAGCATAATATGTCATGGAGATAAACTGGAATATTTCCCAGGAGTGAAACAAGGTTGCCCACTATCACCATTACTATTCAATATTGCATTAGAAATGATAGCCTTGGCAACAAGAGTCGAGAAAGAGATTAAAGGAATAACAGTAGGTAATGAGGAAATCAACCGGTCACTCTTTGCAGATGATATGAGTGTATACTTAGAAAACCCCAGAGATTCTAATAAAAAGTTATTAGAAATAATTCACAACGTTATCAAAGTTGCTGGATACAAAATAAATCCACATAAATCTTCAGCATTTTATACATCACCAACAAAATACAACAGCAAGAGATACAAAGAGAAATTCCATTCCAAACAAATGTTGAGAGTATAAAGTATTTGGGAATCCATCTACCAAAGAATAGTCAGGAATTATATGAGAAAAATTACAAAACACTTGCCACAAAAATAAAGTCAGATTTAAATAATTGGAAAAACATTCAGTGCTCTTGGATAGGCCGAGGGAATATAATAAAGATGACAATACTCCCCAAACTAATCTATTTATTTAGTGCTATACCAATCAGACTCCCAAGAAACTATTTTAATGACCTAGAAATAATAACAACGAAATTCATGTGGAAGAATAAAAGGTCAAGAATTTCAAGGGAATTAAAGAAAAAAAAAGAGTCAGATGAAGGTGATCTAGCTGTACCTGATGTAAAGTTATATTATAAAGTAGCAGTAACCAAAACCATTTGGTATTGGTTAAGAAATAGACTAGTAAATCAGTGGAACAAATTAGGTACACAGGACAAAATATGGTACAACTATAGCAATCTAGTGTTTGACAAACCAAAAGATACCAACATTTGGGATAAGAATTTATTTTTTGAAAAAAAAACTGTTGGGAAAACTGGATATTAGTATGCCTGAAAGAAATTAGATATGTACCCATACTTACCACCATATACCAAAATAAAATCAAAATGGGTCCATGATTTAGGCTTAAAGAATGAGATCATAAATAGATTAGAAGAATAGAGGATAGTCTACCTCTCAGACCTGTGGAGGAAGAAGGAATTTATGACCAATGTAGAACTAGAGATCATTATTGATCACAAAATAGAAGATTTTGATTACATCAAATTAAAAAAAAAAAAAAACTTTTGTACAAACAAAAGTAATGCAAACAAGATTTGAAGGAAAGTAACAAATTGGGAAAATATTTTTACAGTTAAAAGTTCTGATAAAGGCCTCATTTCCAACATATATAGAGAACTGACTTTAATTTATAAGAAATCAAACCATTTTCCAATTGATAAATGGTCAAAGGATAATTTTTCAGATGAGGAAATTGAAACTATATCCGCTCCTATGAAAGTGTTCCAAATCACTACTGATCAGAGAAATGCAAATTAAGACAACTCTAATATACCACCACACACCTGTCAGATTGGCTAAGATGACAAGAACCAAAAATGATGAATGTTTCAGGTGATGTGGGAAAACTGGGACACTAATGCATTGTTGGTGTAGTTGTGAAAGAATCCAGCCATTCTGGAGAGAAATTTGGAACTATGCCCAAAAAGTTATCAAACTCTGCATATCCTTTGATCCAGCAGTGATACTACTGGCCTTATATCCCAAAGAAATACTAAAGAATGGAAAGGGACCTGTATGTGCCAAAATGTTTGTGACAGCTTTTTTTGTAGTGGCTAGAAACTGGAAAATGAATGGATGTCCATCAATTGGAGAATGGTTGGGTAAATTTTGGTATATGAAAGTTTTAGATTATTATTGCTCTGTCAGAAATGACTAGCAGGATGAATATAGAGATGTTTTGGAAGACTTACATGAACTGATGCTGAGTGAAATGGGTAGAACCAGAAGATCACTATGCACTTCAACAACAATACTGCATGAAGATATATTCTGATGGAAGTGGATATCTTCAACATAAAGAAGATCCAACTCACTTCCAGTTGATCAATGATGGACAGACTCAGCTACACCCAGAGAAGGAACACTGCGAATTGAATGTAAACTGTTAGCAATACTGTCTTTCTACCCAGGTTACTTATAACTTCAGAATCCATTTCTTAACGTGCAACAAGAAAATTGGATTTACACTCATATATTATATCTAGGTTATACTGTAACACATTTAATATGTATAGGATTGCCTGTCATCTAGGGGAGGGAGTCAAGGGAGGAAGGGGAAAATTTGAAAAAATGAATACAAGGAATAATGTTATAAAAAATTACTCATGCATATGTACTATCAAAAAATTTTATAATTTTAAAATTAATAAAAAAGAATAATAAATGATCCCTGATTACCAAACAAGATGGTAGAGTAAGACAAAAGCTCCCTGGAGTCCTTTCAGATTCCTTTTTGAACAACTTGAATACCATCTCAGATCTGATTTAGGGAAGCAGTTTGCTCACTCAGCAGGAAATGTCTAACTAGGACAGGAGGAGAGATCTTATAGTTGTAGCAGCAGTAGCAGTAACAGTGGTAGAAGAAGAAGAATGAGGAAGAGTAGATGCCTCCTCACAGCAAGGGGCCTGAAAGAAGGTTTGGAGTCCCAGGGCAATCTACCAGCAAAGCCCTTACCTTACTTTAATGTGCTCTCCAAATTGTTCAGAGGCAATTTGAAAGAATTCAGTATATTTCTCCTGTAGTTACAAAGCTTTTTTAATGCAAATGAAAAACAGGCTAGATTGTTAGGAAGATCCAACTGAAGTATAGCAAAATAGTTGAAGGATGGGAGAGTATTTAAGAGGTATTCAAGACGGCTGATAGTTCAGATAAAGAATGAGGAAGGTAGTCTATTTCTATTTGCAGGAGTAAGATATATAATAGTCAACTTTTTTTTTTGACAATACATATGCATAGGTATTTTTTTTATGACATTATCCTGTGCACTCACATTTTTCCGAATTTTCCCTCCTTCCCTTAGCCTCCTCCCCTAGATGGCAGGCAGGCTCATTCATATTAAATATGTTATAATTTTAGATACAATATATGTGTGTAGAATTTCTTGTTGCACAGGAAGAATTGGATTCAGAAGGTAAAATTAACCTGGGGAAAAAAAAAAGTGCAAACATTTACACTCATTATCCAGTGTTCCTTCTCTGGGTGTAGCTGAGTCTGTCCATCAAATGAAACTGAATTAGATCTTCTATTTGTTGAAGATATCCACTGCCATCAGAATATTTCCTCATACAGTATTGCTGTTAAAGTGTACAATGATCTCCTGGTTCTGCTCATTTTGCTCAGCATCAGTTCATGTAAGTCTCTCCAATCCTCTCTGTATTCAGCATGCTGGTCATTTCTTATAGGACAATAATATTCCATAGAATTCATATACCATAATTTACCAAACCATTCTCTAATTGATGGGCATCCATTCATGTTCCAGTTTCTAGCCACTACAAAAAGAGCTGCCACAAACATTTTGGAACATACATGTCCCTTTCCCTTCTTTAGTGATTTCCTTGAGATATAAGCCCAGTAGTAGCACTGGTGGATTAAAGGGTATGCACTGTTTCATAAAGTTTTGGGCATAATTCCAGATTAATATCCAGAATGGTTGAATACTTTCACAACTCCACCAACAATGCATCAGTGTCCCAGTTTTCCCACAGCCCCTCCAATATTCATCATTATTTTTTTCCTGTCATCTTAGCCAATCTGATAGGTGTGTAGTGGTATCTCAGAGTTGTCTTAATTTGCATTTCTCTGATCAATAGTGATTTGGAACACTCTTTCATAAGAGTGGAAATAGTTTCAATTTTATCACATGAAAATTGTCTGTTCATATCCTTTGACCATTTATCAATTGGAGAATGGCTTCATTTCTTACAAATAAGAGTTCATTATATATTTTCGAAATGAGGCCTTTATCGGAACCTTTAACTGTAAAAATATTTTCCCAATTTGTTACTTCCCTTCTAATCTTGCTTGCATTAGTTTTGTTTGTACAAAAGCTTTTTAAATTTAATGTGATCAAAATGCTCTATTTTGTGATCAATAATGATCTCTAGTTCTCCTTTAGTCACAAATTTCTTCCTCAACCACAAGTCTGAGAGATAAACTATCCTCTAATTTATTTATGATCTCGCTCTTTATGCCTAAACCATGGACCCATTTTGATCTTATCTTGGTATGTATGAGTCCATGCCTAATTTCTGCTGTACTAATTTCCAGTTTTCCCAGCAGTTTTTGTCAAATAATGAATTATTATTCCAAAGTTGGAATCTTTGGTTTTATCAAACACTAGATTGCTACAGTTGTTCATTATTTTGTCCGTTAACCTAACCTACTCCACTCATCAACTAATCTTTTTCTTAGGCAATACCAAATGGTTGTGGTGACTGCTGCTTTGTAATATAAGTTTAGATCAGGTACAGCTAGGCCACCTTCATTTGATTTATTTTTCATTAATTCCTTTGAAATTCTTGATTTTTTGTTCTTCCATGTGAATTTTGTTGTAATTTTTTCTAGGTCATTAAAATAGTTTCTTGGAAGTTTGATTTGTATAGCATTAAATAAATAGATTAGTTTAGAGAATATTGTCATTTTTATTATACTTGCTCAGCCTATACAAGAGCACTTAATGTCTTTCCAATTATTTAAATCTGACTTTATTTTTGTGGCAAATGTTTTGTTATTTTTCTCATATAATTCCTGACTTTTCTTTGGTAGATAGATTCCCTAATATTTTATGCTCTCAACATTTGTTTGGAATGGAATTTCTCTTTGTATCACTTGCTGTTGCATTTTCTTGGTGATACATAAAAATGCTGAGGACTTATGTGGATTTATTTTGTATCCTGCCACTTTGCTAAAATTCAGAATTATTTCTAATAGCTTTTTAGCAGTCTTTGGGGTTCTCTAAGTATACCATCATGTCATCTGCAAAGAGTGAAAATTTGATTTCCTCATTTCTTACTCTAATTCCTTGAATCTCTTTCTCGGCTCTTATTGCTAGTACTTTCTAGTACTATATTGAATAGTAATGGTGATAGTGGGCAAACTTGTTTCATTCCTGATCTTACTGGGAAAAGTTGCAGTTTATTTCTATTGCATATTATGCCTACTGATGGTCGTAAATATATGCTCCTGATTATTCTAAGGAATAGTCCATTTATTCCTATATTCTCAAGCGTTTTTAGTAGGAATGGATGTTGGATTTTGTCAAATGCTTTTTCTGCATCTATTGAGATGATCATATAGTTTTTATTAAATTGATTATTAATATGGTCAATTATACTAATAGTTTTCCTAATATTAAACCAGCCCTGCATTCCTGGTATGAATCCTACTTGATCATAGTGTGTTATCCTGGAGATGATTTTCTGAAGTCTTTTTGCTAATATCTTATTTAAGATTTTAGCATCGATATTCATTAAGGAAATTGTTCTATTAATTTCTTTCTCAGTTTTCGATCGACCTGGTTTAGGTATCAGTACCATGTCTGTGTCATAAAAGGAGTTTGGTAGGACTCCTTCATCCCCTATTTTTTCAAATACTTTATACAACATTGGGGCTAATTGTTCTTTAAATATTTGGTAGAATTCACATGTAAATCCATCTGGTTCTGGGGATTTTTTCCTCGGGAGTTGATTAATAGCTTGTTCTATTTCTTTTTCTGAAATGGGACTATTTAAGCAGTTTACCTCCTCCTCTGTTAATCTAGGAAGCCTATATTTTTGGAGGAAGTCATCCATTTTACTTAAGTTATCAAATTTATTGGCATAAAGTTGGGCAAAGTAACTCCTTATTATTTCTCTAATTTCCTCTTCATTGGTGGAAAGATCCCCCTTTTCATTTGTAAGACTAACAATTTGATTTTCCTCTTTCCTTTTTCTGATCAGATTTACCAAAGGTTCATCTATTTTATTGGCTTTTTTCATAAAACCAACTCTTGATTTTATTTATTAATTCAATATTTTTTTTTACTTTCAATATTATTGATTTCTCCTTTTAATTTTTGTATTTCTAGTTTAGTTTTTGGGTGGGGGTTTTTAATTTGGTCTTTTTCTAGCTTTTTAAGTTGCAGGCCCAATTCGTTTATCTTCTTTTTCTCTTATTTTGTTCAAATAAGCCTCAAAAGATATAAAATTTCCCCTTATTATCACTTTAGCTGCATCCCACAGATTTTGGTATACTGTCTCATCATTGTCATTATCTTGGGTGAAATTATTAATTATTTCTATAATCTGCTGTTTCACCCAGTCATTCTTTAAGATGAGATTATCCATTTTCCAATTACTTTTTGGTCTTTTGTTTCTATTTGTTCAGTTCTGATTTTTAATGAGTTATTTTCTTCATTAGCTTTTTTATTTCTGTTTGTATTTTTCTAATTGAGTTTTTAAATGAGGTATTTTGCTATATGGAATTTTTTTCCATTACATTAATTTTTAGTGAGTTATTTTCTTTTTCTAAATCACAAATCCTACTTTCCTGGGAGTTTTTTATCTTTTCCAATTCACAAATTCTGTTTCCCTGCACTTCCTGTAATTTTTTTACCTTTTCCAATTCACCTTTCAGGAAGTTGTTATTCTCTTGCATAGCTTTTCTTTCCTTTCCCCATTTTTCTTCTAGCTCACTTTTAAGATTTTTAATAGTCTCTTCTAAGAGAGCCTTTTGTGTTGGGGACTAACTATTGTCTGGAGACTATCTGCTGTTAGTCTTCTAGGGGTTGAAAACATGCTCTCTTTCTGTATAGATGCTGTATAGAATTGTCTTTTTAATTTTTTTTTAATCATTTTGTAAAGCCTGTAGGTTCTGCCTTCAGGGCAAGTAGGTTATCAGCTTCCTCCCTGTCTTCTGCTGGTCTATTCTGCCCCATCAGACAAACCTGTTCTGGTGGTCTTTCAGATTATCTTCATCTGGTAAGTCATTGCACCTTTAATCTTCATGAATTTCACCAGTCAAGCACTATTTTTGAGGCTAAATTCAAAGATTGGTGGTGCAGGCAAGAAAGAGGAGCTTAAAGAGCATGTGTCTTCTCAGTGGATTATTTCAGTGGTCATTTTACCTTCTGATTCTGTGATATCCAGGCAGTTCTCTTTGATGATTTCTTGAAAAATATTGTCTAGGCTCTTTTTTTTTTTTCCTGAATCATGTGATTCAGGAAATCCAATAATTCTTAGATTGTCTCTTCTCGATCTACTTTCAGACAAAAATGGTGGAAGTTATTCAAGGATAATATTTGATAGGATGCAAATAAAAAACAATAAAGGTTTTTATGGACTAAAGAGAAGATGACCCTGTAGAGTTGGTTAAAAAGTAGTCAATATGGAAAAAAGAAGATACAGTATCTAGTGCTTAAGGGATTGGAATTTATGGTGTGGACAATAAAATTTTGCATGGGAATTCAGAAGGAGAAGTAGAAGCCTAGTGGATTGTTGTTAGATAATTTCATTATTCTTGAAAATTGAAGTGGTACATTTGTGGGTGACATCAAGATCAAAGGCATGACCATCTTTATAAATAAAATGTCATGAAATGGGTATATCTAAGTATTTATCTAATATGGCATTCCATGAAGAGTTTATATATATATATATATATATATATATATATATATATATATATATATATATGTTTAGATACTACTTACTATGATAAGAAATGTTGAAGAGGAGAAAAACAAATTGTGTCAGGTAGAAATATAAAGCAGGCTGGCATAGCTTGAGGTTAATGTTATCTTTCTCTGTTGCATTGCCAGGCCTCTCACAAACTGCCATCTGGGGATATATGCAGCAGTAGATGGAGTGTCAGTGGTTAGAGAAAGATCTTGTTCTTCTTTTCACTTATGGTTATAGATCAAACAGCTACCACCAGATATGAAAGTTTTACATCAACAAATAGAAGCTGGCTCTCCCTTGCTGACTTCCCTCCGGGGACATGCACAGCAAGAAAAGATGGAAAGCATGTCACTCTTCTTATCACCAATCAAACAATTAGCCACCTACTGGCAATTTGACATTAGGAAGGTCATTAATCCTCTCTGAGACTTAATTTCCTCATCTGTTATATGAAAATGATTATAATTTAGGGGATGACTGTGGTGAAAATTTTCAGATATTTAAACTTCTGATGAAGGATGATTTATTATCATTGGAGGTAGAATTGTTGCCCACCCCTAAGAATATTAGAATATAAAACATTAAAGCCATAAGAAACCTTTAAATATGTGTAGTCTAACTTTTAATTTATAAATGAGTTGAAAAATGAATAAAGACCAAAGTAGAAATATCTTTCCCAATGTCACATGGTTTGAATGAGCTGATCTAAGCATTCCAGTCTTTTTTTCTCTCCCCTTCTATCAAAGAATGATATTACTTTTTTTTTTATCCTTAAATTTCATTTCATTTTCATCTTCAGAAACTGACAACATGACGTTCACTTCAAATCACTATTGATCTGAGAAATGCAAATTAAGACCACTCTGAGATATCATTACACACCAGTCACATTGGCTAAGATGACAGGAACTAATAAAGATGAATGTTGGATGAATGTTGGCTGTGGGAAAACTGGGACAATGATGCATTGTTGGTGGAGTTGGGAAAGAATCCAACCATTCTGGACAGCAATCTGGAATTATGCCCAAAAAGTTATCAAAATGTGCATACCCTTTGACCCAGCAGTGCTACTACTGGGCTTATACCCCAAGGAAATACTAAAGAAGGTAAAAGGGACCTGTATGTGCCAAAATGTTTGTGGCAGCCCTTTTTGTAGTGGCTAGAAACTGGAAAATTAATTGATGCCCATCAATTGGAGAATGGTTGGGTAAATTATGGTATATGAATGTTATGGAATATTATTGTTCAGTAAGAAATAACCAGCAGGAGGAATACAGAGAGGCTTGGAGAGACATATCAACTGATGCTGAGTGAAACGAGTAGAACTAAGGGATCATTATACACTTCAACAATGATACTGTATGAGGATGTATTCTGATGGAAGTGGATATCTTCAACATAGAGAATAGCTCATACAATTCCAATTGACCAATGATGGACAGAATCAGCTACACCCAGAAAAGGTACACTGGGAAATGAGTGTAAACTGAGAGCATTGTTTTTTTGTTTTGTTTTGTTTCTCTTCCCAGATTATTTTAACCTTGCGAATACAATCCTTCCTTTGCAACAACAACAACAAAATTCAGTTCTGCACATATATACTGTACATAAGATATACAATAAGATATTTAATATGTATGGGAATGCCTGCCATCTAGGGGAAGGGGTAGAGGGAAGGAGGGGAAAAACTCGGAACAGAAGGGAGTACAAGGGATAATGTTGTTAAAAAAAAAAAAAAAAAAAAAACTACCTATACATATGTACCGTCAAAGAAAATGTTATCATTATAAAAATTAATAAAAAAATTTAAAAAAAGAAAACAGAGAAAGAGAACTATATACTAATCTCCCTAATGAATATTGATGCTAAAATCTTAAAGAAGATATTAGCAAAAAGACTACAGAAAATCATCTCCAGGATAATATATCAGGATCAAATATGATTTCTACCAAGAATGCAGGGCTGGTTCAATATTAGGAATACTATCATTATAACTGGCTATATTAATAACCAAATTAATAGAAATAATATGATCATCTCAATAGATGCAGAAAAATCATTTGATAAAATCCAATATTCATTTCTATTAAAAACCCACATATATCATCAGCATTCTTATGTGTCACTAACAAAATCCAGCAGTTAGAGTTACAAAAAGAAATTCCATTTAAAGTAACTACTGATAGTATAAAATAGTTAGGAATGTATCTGCCAAGGGAAAATCAGAAAATACATGAGCAAAACTATAAAACACTTTCCACACAAATTAAGTCTGATCTAACCAATTGGAAAAAAAAAAATATTTAGTACTCTTAGATAAGGCGAGCAAATATAATAAGGATGACAATATTACCTAAACTTGTCTATTTATTTAGCGCTATACCAATCTGAATCCCAAAAAACTATTTTAATGACTTAGAAGAAATAAAAACAAAGTTCATATGGAAAAATAAAAGGTCAAGAATTCCAAGGGAATTATTGAAAAAAAAAATCAAATGAAGGTGGCCTAGCTGTACCAGATCTAAAATTATATTATAAAGAAGCAGTTACCAAAACCATTTGGTTATGGCTAAAAAATAGACTAGTTGATTATTGGAATATGCTAGGTCCAAAGGACAAAATAAACAATAACTTTAATTATCTAGTGTTTGTCTCTATTTTAAACCAGGCAAGTATTGTAAGCATTCACAGTATGTAACTATATTCTTACTCGAAGCCTTTTTTTCTTCTCCTGCTCCTATCTGACCAAGTACAGTAGCATTGATATGGTCCTTAAGAGCTTAATATCATTTCTATGACACAATGTTGCATAGGGGTGAGAAAGAGGAAAACTTGATTAGAGGAGTGCATGAACAAATGGAGAGACATTGTATTATAAAAACAACAAGAGGTAAAAGACACAATATTGGGGAAAGGAGATATTAGATAAGTCTGGCTTAAAGGAAATGTTTTCAGTGGAATAAATGGAAATAAGTTTGGAAAGGAAAACTGACACCAGTTGTAAGAGAAGTTTCGTATCAATAAGCTGAATAATGGATTGATACTCTGGGCAATAGGAGGTTTTTTTGGAATGGGGGAAGTTTATAGTTAATACATTTAAATACATATATATATATATATATATATATATATATATATATATATATACATGCATACATACATATATATATATATATATATATATATGAACTGGCTGAACACTTTTTATCTCATGAAGATTTTTGGATGACTGATACTCAGGAAAACTGAGTATTCAAGTGATTTAGCCAAAATGAGAAAGAATGATATATAGAGACTTAAGCTTTTTTACTCAAAGGGAGTTTTTAAGAAAGTTGTATTCTGAAAACTTGGAAAATGCATAAGTATTAAGTTTGAATATTATAAAATTTAAATATATGTTTTTCTATATATATCTTTCTATAAGGGAAAATATGGGTTGGACAATTGACTTTAATGTTTCTCAGACATGGCACCAAATCTTCTGTTTTCTGGGGGAAGATGTCCCTATGACGTCAATGCACTCTTTTTTCTTTCCAACACTTTGAATTTCTTGTTTCTACCAAGGTCTTTGCAAGCTGTACCTTAACTTGAATTTGTTTCTGTTATTTTTTTTTTCCTGGGAGAAATCAAGCATTTAAATTATTGTGTATTTAATTTATAATATAAAAAGGAAGTACATTTTGTCTTCCTTGGCTACTCTGCAAATTTCTTTAAAGCAGGAAAGCAAGGAACCTTTCCATGTTTCTATTTTAAAATCAAGAGGTTAATACAGTAGCTATAATGTATAGACTTCTTATAAATGGTTATTGAATGATTTTATTATGCAATATATTTGAGATTACAGGTTTATTTTAGGAGAAAAATAGTTCCTACTAAATTTGAAGTTGCCTTTGTTCTTTTTAGTGATAATAATGAAAATATTGTATGAGCCACTTTCATTGTCTTTTGACTTTAATTCTTAGAATGATTCTACGTATGCATGTTTGTATATATTAGGTATTGTATATCTAAATAAAATTTGGCAGCAGGTGCTAAAATTAATGTTCATTAAATAGAATACTTCTCTATTAATGAAAAGGTTTCTAGAATCAAGTTTGTTACAGCTGTGTATGATTATCTATATTTTCTCAGTTAATAGGGTAATTTATTCACAAAGCTAATTGATGATGAACAGATTATTAAAGTTACATTGTATGTTATCCCTTTTCAGGATCATGTCATTTTCTCCTGAAACAGATAATTAAATATCCCTGCATAAAACCATCAATGACTACCTTTTTGATTGTTGAGGAACACTGAGGCTAAAATTAGTACTGCATCATAAACGGTTTATACATGTTATAAAGGATGTTCAGTACTTAACATGAGCTCTGAGCTAAAAATCCATTTGTAGCTGCAGCTGGAAAAAATGGTACCAGAAATTAGCTTTAATAATAAGTTTAGAATATCATCAACTTAATCCTAATGAAAGGTACAACATTATCCAGTTATATTCTTTACTAATTTTGTATTAAGGCATCTTTTGATTTGACCTTTATTTTATGACAAGATATTTGAAAGGTTGATTTGTATGAGTCATAAGCATAATTATTAAGCTTTATAAAAAAGATAATAGGTTTTTGGAATTACTTTGTGCTTTTTAAAGACCTTAAATAATTATCTTGTATGAGTGGAACTAAAAAAAGTATCCCATTTTTTTTAAAGCACAGTAGATAGTCTTTTAAATGTGAGGTAAATATTAAAACTTGGGAATGAAAAGGAAGAGAGAATAGCATACTTTCTTTAAATCTGTATGAGAAATATGAGAATTGTCCAGATTTGTTACCTCGTTATGAAGACCCTTTTACTTGATACAATTAAGGTTCTAATCTGTAATTTACAGTTATGGAGAGCTCCTTGTCTCACTGAGAGGTGTGATTTGTCCATAGTAATATGTACAGTGTATTTAAGTCAATTTTGGGCAAACTTTTCTTTACCCAAGACTAGCTTGATGGCAATTCAATAAATATTATGTTTCTAATGATACCAATGATAATGAATATTAATAGTAGCAATACATACTCCTTTATTTACATTCACTTACTAGAGAGAAGGAAGATTAGTCCCAATAAGGAAAATTGAGCATTTGACTTAACTTATGTTGGCATATTTGCTCCCTACCAGATTTTTTAAAAATTAATTTTATATTTATAAATTTTTTGACAGTACATATGCAAGAGCAAAGTTTTATAATATTAGCCCTTGTATTCATTTTCCAAATTTTCTCCTCCCTCCCTCTACTCCCCTAGATGACAGGCAATCCTATACATATTAAATGTGTTACAGTATAACCTAGATATAATATATGAGTGTAAATCCAATTTTCTTGTTGTACTTTAAGAATTGGATTCCAAAGGTATAAGTAACCTGGGTAGAAAGACAGTAGTACTAACAATTTACATTGAATTCCAAGAGTTCGTTCTCTGGATGTAGCTGAGTCTGTCCATCATTGATCAACTGGAAGTGAGTTGGATCTTCTTTATGTTGAAGATATCCACTTCCATCAGAATATATCTTCATACTGCATTGTTGTTGAAGTGTACAGCGATCTTCTGGTACTGTTCATTTCACTCAAGATCAGTTCATGTAAGACTTTCCCAACCTTTCTGAATTCATCCTGCTGGTCATTTCTTACAGAGCAATAATATTTCATAACCTTCATATACCATAATTTACCCAACCATTGTCCAATTGATGGACATCCATTCATCTTCCAGTTTCTAGACATTATGAAAAGGGCTGCAACAAACATTTTGATACATACAGATCCCTTTCCCCTCTTTAGTATTTCTTTGGAATATAAGCCCAATAGCAGCACTGCTGAATCAAAGGGTATGCACAGTTTGATAACTTCCCCAGTATTTAATCTATATACCCCACTTGGTAGAAATGCTAAACTTATCTAAGTAGTTTATTCTTGGTTGCAATCCTTGTTTTTTTGCCTTTCTGAATATCTGGTTCCAGGCCCTTCATTGCTTTAATGTGGAGGTAGCCAGATCTTAAGTGACTCTTATTGTGGCACCTTGATATTTGAATTGTTTTTTCCTAGCTGCTTGCAATATTTTTTCCTTAGTTTTGTAGTTCTGCATCTTAACCACAATGTTCTGTGGAGTTCTTTTTTTACGGTTTTTTTCAGAAGTTGTTCAATGAATTCTTTCAACGCCTATTTTCCCTTCTGTTTCTATTATCTCTGGGCAGTTCTCTTTGATGATTTCATATAAAATAAAATCTAGGCTCTTTTTTTCATTATAATTTTCAGGAAGTCCAATGATCCTCAGATTATCTCTCCTAGATCTATTTTCCAGGTCTATAGATTTTCCCAGTAAGTATTTGACATTATTCTCCAGCTTTTCTTTTTTTTTTTTTTGTTTTGTTTGACTGATTCTTGTTTTTTCAATGAATCATTCATTTCTATTTGTTCAGTCCTGATTTTCAATGAGTTATTTTCTTCATTCATATTTTTAGTTCTTTTTGCATATTTCCATTTGAAATTTTAAATGAATTATTTTGCTCTGTTGAATTTTTTTCCATTTCACTAATCTTTTTTAGGGAGTTATTTTCTTTTTCCAAATCACAAATACTACTTTCTTGAGAATTTTATATCTTTTCCAATTCAGAAATCCTACTTTCCTGTGATTTTTTAACATTTTCTAATTCACAAATTTTGTTTACCTGCACATCTTGTGAATTCTTTATTTTTTCCAACTCAAATTTCAGGACATTATTATAGCTTCTCTTTCCTTTCCCCATTTTTCTTCAAACTCTCTTTACTTTTTAATAGTCTCTTCTAGGAGAGAGTTATGTGATGTGGGGCAGGTATCATTCCCCTTTAGGGTATTATCTGGAGACTCTCTCCTGTTAGCCTCCTTGAGGTTGGATACCCACTCTTTCTCTGTATAGAAAGTGTCAAGTGTTCTCTTTAGCTCTTTACTCATTGTTAAGACTCTGTTGGTGGTCTTCCCTTGGGGTAAGAAATGTATTTATCAGCTTCCTTCCTGACTGGATGGATGCAGAAATCCTGTGGCTGTGCTAAGAGAGAGCTCTGGGAGAGATTTCCCTCCCCCCTCCCTGGAAATGCCTCAGAGGTGGTTAGCACAATTGAACTGTGAGGAGTGCCCAGTGAAGGATCCCCACTATGTGTCCTAGTGTCCTAGTGATTGCCCTGAGGTTTAAGGCTATACAGTGAAAGTGTCACAAACCCCAGCCAAAGGCTCCAGTGGAGCCGTGGACATCAGCAGCTGAGGCAAAAAGCCCCTGCACTCAAACCAGAAGTGTCTGCCCGTAAACCACAGTCTTTACTTCAAAGATTCCACTTCTTTGGGAATTCTGCTTCTCTGGGAGTTCTTCTCCTGCTAGAATTCCACAACTTCAGGCTGACCCTTGAACTATGTGGATTAGACTCTGCCCCGGGATGTGTCCCCTGCTGTTCAGGCTCTCAACTACCCCAAGGAGAAGCCCGGGCAGCAGAAGGCGGCTGCACAGGCATGCTGAGATTGGTGCTAGGCCACTTCCAGATTGGGGCGGATCTAGGATCTGCCTTTATATTTTAAAGTAGCTTGATTTCTCTTCTAATCTGCTGTTTTATAAGCAGAGAAGAGCTATAAGCCTGTGCCAGATTGCTCTATCTCAGTGGCTTCTCTAATCCCAGAGTTCTCCCCAGCCATTTTGGCACAATGTACTAGCACCTAACCCTGTCCATGCTGATCTTTTTTTCCTCCCCTCAGAACCAACTTTTTCTTTTGAAATAAGTTGTGCTTCTAATCCTTGTGGTTTTTATCAGTCCAGTGTTATTTTTAAGGTGATATAAATAGTTTGTATTGAGGGAAGAAAAGAGCTTACAAATTTGGGTGTATCTTCTCTACCATATTGGCTCTGCCCCTCCCTACCAGATTTTAAGTTACACAAGAAAATAAGTGGTGGCTCAAAGTGTTTTTTTTTTTTTTTTTTTTTTTTTTTTTTTTTTTTTTTTTATCTTGACTAGAAGTGTACTTAGAATGATGCTGGTTTAGGAAATACTTGAAAAATATTTGAGGAGTTAAAAAATTAATGCACAATTTTTTTTATATTATTATGTCTACAAACTACTTCATTGAATTTTTAAATATTCTGTTTACATTGCATTTTCCCTGAATCTTGAATTCCCTGTCCTTCCCAGAGGACTATTTCAAATTTCAAAGAGTATTTTTCATGAAAAAAAAATTAAATTCATTAACATATTGAGATAATCTGATTTTCCCCCTACTCTCTAGCTCTGTAAATTTGTGGGGTGAAATATCTTTCGTTATACCTTTATTAGAACCAAGAACAAAGATACTTTGGACCACACAGTTCAACTCAACATGGGGAATTTGAAAGCACCAATAAACTGTAGTGAATGCTTACATGTGAAATATCCTACAATACATCTGAGTATAGCCTCATAGTACACAGTATTTGGCAAAGACCCAGGACTCAAATCATATTATTGATGTGCCTTTATTACTCAAATTGCCTCTTTAAACTTATATATGCATGAGTTTTCCCCCTCCCCAGAATATAAGCTACTAGAGGTCAGATCCTGTTTCATTTTATTTTCATATATACAGATTACTAATGGTTTCATATATTATATATTTATATTTTTTATATTTAATCATATAAAAACAAAGTTTTGGCTGGAGTGAAGAAGAGGAAAAGCTATCCTCTAATATTTGTAGCAAGTATTGGATAAAGTAGTTTTAAGATCTTTCCTAGTTTCATGTATGCTAATCAAGGGATATTCTTGTTAAAAAGAATTGCTTGATATATGTAAAATGCTTCTAATTTGGATTATAAATATAAACAATAAGAAAGACAATACCAAGAAGACAGAGAGGATGCACACATCTGCTTAAGCCCCATGTTTTCTCTCAAAATAATTTATCTCACAACAAACCACAGGATTAGTGCTTGATTGAAAAAAAAAACAAAAATAATTTACAAGATAAGATATCCTCAAAATTCACCAGAAAAGGTCTGTTTTTGCTCACAAGTGGGGATAGTTTTTAGATTGGGCAGAAACTGAAGGCAGGCAGCAACAGCACAACAAATAAAGTAATGGAGGCAGCTCACAGATGAGCTGACTAGAGAGGGGTGGGGTGTGATCTCAGCCATTTCTGTGGAGAGAAGTTTAACACAATGTTGGTTACTTTGCCCTGGTAGCAAGCCAATAGACAAGCAGAAAAACTAAAATCACAGGGGGTGAAAACTATAATCCGGAAAAGCTAGCATCTCTTGGGACATGGCCACACCCACCCACAGTGTCTCAGCCCACTCTCAGAGTCTTAGACCAAAGATGCAAGGCAGTCATTGCTGTCCTGCTAGTGCTTCACTGCTACCCCCTACAGTCTGTAGAGAAAGCTGGGTAATACCATCCAGTCACACTCCCCCTCCAAAAAAAAAAAGTAGACCATTTGTTTTTCTTGTTAGTTTGTTTTCTTTGATTCTTCTTTGACAAAATGAGCAATAAATTAAAGTGCACTCTAACTATTGATAGTTTCTATGTAGATAGAGAGCAGACTTTAAACTCTGAGGAGAATGATAACAGACTATGTCCAGATAAATCACCAAAAGGCAATATCATCTGGTCCTCAGTGCACAATACTCTCATATAAGAAATTAAAAAGGCTCTCACAAGAGAGCTACAAGAAAAATGGGGAAAGAAAGGGAATGTTGGCAAGATAGTCTGGATAAATCATCACACTCATTTAAAGATAAAGTGGATAAAGAAATCAAATCCTTGAAAAACAGAATTAGTGAGTTGGAAAAAGAAAATAGCTCTCTAAAAAATAAAACTTGTGAAATGGAAAAAAAATTCCATAGAACAAAACAAAAATACTCACTTAAAAACTCAATTGGACAATTAGAAAAAGATATAAAAAGTGAGTGAAGAAAATAATTCATTGAAAATCAGAATTGAACAAATGGAATTGAATGACTCAGGGAGACATCAAGAATCAGTCAAGCAAAAGCAAAAAAAAAAAAAAATGTTAAACAGACTTGGAAACTGGGACACTAATACATTGCTGGTGGAGTTGCGAAAGAATCCAGCCATTCTGGAGAGCAATTTGGAACTATGCCCAAAAAGTTGTCAAACTGTGCATGCCCTTTGACCCATCAGCGCTACTACTGGGCTTATATCCCAAAGAAATACTAAAGAGCAGAAAGAGACCAGTATGTGCCAAAATGTTTGTGGCAGCTCTTTTTGTTGTAGCTAGAAACTGGAAGATGAATGGATGTCCATCAGTTGGAGAAAGGTTGAGTAAATTATGGTATATGAAGGTTATGGAATATTATTGCTCTGTAAGAAATGACCAGCAGGAGGAATACAGAGAGGCCTGGAGAGACTTAAATCAACTGATGGTGAGTGAAATGAGCAGAACCAGAAGATCACTGTACACTTCAACAACAATACTGTATGAGGATGAAAGTATGGGAGAAATTAGATATGGACCCACACTTAACACCATATATCAAGATAAGATCAAAATGGGTCCATGATTTAGGCATAAAGAATGAGATCATAAATAGATTAGAGGAACAGAGAATAGTCTACCTCTCAGACCTGTGGAGGAGGAAGGAGTTCTTGACCAGAGGAGAACTAGAGATCATTATTGATCACAAAATAGAAGAGTTTGATTACATCAAACTAACAAGTTTCTGTACAAACAATACTAATGCAAACAAGATTAGAAGGGAAGTAACAAATTGGGAAAATATTTTTAAAGTTAAAGGTTCTGATAAAGGTCTCATTTCCAAAATATATAGAGAACTGACCATAATTTATAAGAAACCGAACCATTCTCCAATTGATAATTGGTCAAAGGATATGAACAGACAATTCTCAGATGATGAAATTGAAACTATATCCACTCATATGAAAGAGTGTTCCAAATCACTACTGATCAGAGAAATGCAAATTAAGACAATTCTGAGATACCACTACATACCTGTCAGATTGGCTAAGATGACAGGAACAAATAATGATGAATGTTGGAGGGGATGTGGGAAAACTGGGACACTGATACATTGTTGGTGGAGTTGTGAAAAAATCCAGCCATTCTGGAGAGCAATTTGGAACTATGCCCAAAATGTTATCAAACTGTGCATACCTTTGACCCAGCATTGCTGCTATTGGCTTATATTCCAAAGAAATACTAAAGAGCAGAAAGGAACCTGTGTGTGCCAAAATGTTTGTGGCAGCTCTTTTTGTTTTAGCTAGAAATTGGAAGATGAATGGATGTCCATCAATTGAGAATGGTTGGGTAAATTATGGTATATGAAGTTTATGGAATACTATTGCTCTGTAAGAAATGACTAGCAGGAGAAATACAGAGAGGCTTGGAGAGACTTACATCAACTGATGCTGAGTGAAATGAGTAGAACCAGAAGATCTCTGTACACTTCAGTGCTGTATGATGATGTTTTCTGATGGAAGTGGATATCTTCAACATAAAGAAGATCCAACTCACTTCTAGTTGATCAATGATGGACAGAAATAACTAAACCCAGAAACCGAACACTGGGAAGTGAATGTAAATTGTTAGCACTACTAACTGCCCAGGTTACTTATACCTTTGGAGTCTAATACTTAATGTGCAACAAGAAAATGGCATTTAATACACATATATTGTATCTAGGTTATATTGTAATACATGTAAAATGTATGGGATTACCTGTCATTGGGGAGAGGGAGTAGAGGGAGTGGGGATAATTTGGAAAAATGAATACAAGGGATAATATTATAAAAAAAATTACTCATGCATATACACTGTGGAAAAATAAAATTCTAAATAAAAATAAATAAATAACTAAATTGACTAATTCTGTATTTCCTGCCATCATATTATCCCCAGATTATGCTTTTTCCCTTGACCCCCCTGAACCCCTTCCCATATATTTAATTTATAGACCCCACTTGTGAGGCACAGCCCTCCCTTTTTTTTTAGTAAACCTCCCCCCTCCTTCCAAGTCCCTTCCCTTATTCTCCTTTTCCTTTTCCCTTTTCCTCTTCCCCTTTTAATGAGGAGAGAGAGAATTCTCTGAAAAACAAATATGTCAATTATTTACTCTTTGAGCCTCTTCTGATGGGAGTAAGATTTTCACAATGTTTCTTCCCCTCTCTAAATTCCCTCAGATATGGTATATTTTCTATGGCTCTTCCTGGGATGTAGTTTCCCTCTTTTTATCACTTCTTCCCCTTTTTCTCATACTACCCCCTGCCCTTTACTACTCCCCCCCCTTTTTATATCAGTAAAATCAAATTATCCATGCGGACTTTCTATATATCCACAACAGAGATACAGTTCTCAAGGGTTCTGTGTACCTTTTTCTGTTTCTCTTCAGTCTTGTGGATGCAGATCAAAATTTTTGTTTAAGTCTGGTTTTTTTCTTAGAAACATATAATTCCTCTATTTCATTGAATGATCATCTTCTTCCATGGAAAAAAATGTTAAACTTAGTTGGGTAGTTTATTCTTGGTTGCAATCCTTGATCATGTGCTTTTCAGAATATCAGGTTCCAGGCCCTTTGATCTTTTAATGTGGAGGCAGCCAGATCTTAAGTGACCCTTATTGTGGCCCCTTGATATTTGAATTGCTTTTTTCTAGCTGCTTGCAATATTCTTTCCTTTGTGTGGTAATTCTGCAGCTTATCCACAATATTCAGTGGAGTTCTTTTTTTCGGGTCTTTTTCAGAAGGTGTTCAATGAATTCTTTCCACGCCTATTTTCCCTTCTGTTTCTGTTATCTCTAGACAGTTCTCTTTGACGATTTCCTGTGAAATAGAATCTAGGCTCTTTTTTTGGTCATAGTTTTTGGGAAGTCCAATGATCCTCAGATTATCTCTCCTAGATCTATTTTCCAGGTCTATAGATTTTCCCAGTAAGTATTTCACGTTATTCTCCAGGTTTTCATTTTTTGTTTTGTTTTGTTTTGTTTTGTTTGACTGATTCTTGGGTTCTCAATGAATAATTCATTTCTATTTGTTCTGTCCTGATTTTTATGGAGTTATTTTCTTCATTCACAGTTTTTAGTTCTTTTTGTATATGGCCAATTGAGTTTTTAAATGAATTATTTTGCTCTATTGATTTTTTTTTCCATTTCCCTAATTTTTTTAGAGAATTATTTTCTTTTTCCATTTCAGAAATCCTATTTTCTTGAGACTTTTTTATCTTTTCCAATTCAGAAATCCTACTTTCTTGAGAATATTTTATCTTTTCCAATTTAGAAATCCTACTTTCCTGTGATTTTTTAACCTTTTCTAATTCACAAATTTTGTTTCCCTGAATCTCCTGTGAATTCTTTAATTTTTTCCAACTCAAATTTCAGACATTGTTATTCTCTATCTTAGCTTCTCTTCCCTTTCCACATTTTTCTTCAAACTCTCTTAATTTTTCAATAGTCTCTTCTAGGAGAGAGTTATGTGATGGGGTGCAGGTATCGTGTCCTTTTAGGCTGTTATCTGCAGACTCTCTGCTATTAACTTCCTCAGGGTTGGATACCCGCTATTTGTCTTTGTAGAAGGAATCTATAGTTCTTTTTTGCTTTTTACTCATATTTTAAAAATCTTTTGGAGTTTGTCCTTGGGGTAAGAATTTATTTATTTATTTCTTTACTAGCCTCCTCCCAGACCAGATGGATGCTGCGGCTCCTGTGCCTGAGCTAAGAGAGAGATCTGTGAGAGAGTTCCCCTCCCCCTTCCTAGAAGTGCCTCAGGGGTGATTATTAAGGCTGTGGCTGAGCTATGAGGGTTGCCTAGTGAAGGACCCCCTCTGTGTGTCCTAGAGACTTCCCTGAGGTTTAAGACTGAACAGTAAAGGCAACACAAAGCCCAGCCAATGAATCCCGTGGGGCGTGGATGTCAGCAGCTAAAGTGAAAAGCCCCTGAGCTGAAACTGGAAGTGTCTGCCCAGAAATCGTGGTCCCTATTTCAAAGGTTCATCTTCTCTGGGACTTCTGTGGCTGAGTTCCACAGCCTCTAGCCGAGCCAGGCACTATGTGAATTAGATGTTGCCTTGGGCCTTGTCCCTGCTTTTTAAGCTCTTAACTACTCCCAGGTGAAGCCCTGGACAGCTGAAGTAGGCATCACCCACAGTGCTGAGATCTGTTAGGTCACTTCCAGATTGTGGTGGTTCTAGTATGTTGCTTTATATTTTAAAGTTGCTTGATTTCTCTTCTGAACTGCTGTTTTATAAGCAGAGAAGAGCTATAAGCCTGTGCCAGATTCTTCTATCTCAGTGGCTTTTCTGATCCCAGAGTTCTCCCCAGGGTGATCAGCTCAGTGTGCTAGCACCCAACCATCTGTGCTGGCCTCTTTTTTTTCCTCCCCTGGGAACCGACCTTTTCTGTTGAAACTCCAGATTCTCTTCAGCTGGTAAGTCGTGTTTACAGTCCTTGTGGTTTCTATCAGTCCAGCATTATTTTTGAGGCTGATTTAACTAATTGGTATTGAGGGAAGAAGGGAGCTCACAAAATTGCGTTTATCTTCTTCACCATCTTGGCTCTGCCCTCTACTGGGCTTATATACCAAGGAAATACTAAAAAAGGGAAAGGGGCCTATATGTGCCAAAATGTTTGCGACAGCCCTTTTCGTAGTGGCTAGAAGCTGGAAGATGAATGGATGTCCATCAATTGGAGAATGGTTGGGTAAATTATGGTATATGAATGTTATGGAATATTATTGTTCTGTAAGAAATGACCAACAAGAGGAATACAGAGAGGCTTGGAGAGACTCACATCAACTGATACTGAGTGAAACAAGCAGAACTAGGAAATCATTATACACTTCAACAATGATAATATATGAGGATGTATTCTGATGTTAGTGGATATCTTCAACATAGAGAAAAGCTAATCCAATTCCAATTCTTCAGTGACCTGTGACAGAATCAGCTACACACAGAAAAGGAACAATGGGGAATGAGTGTAAACTGTGAGCTTTTTTTGTTTGTTTGTTTTTCTTCCCAGATTATTTTTACCTTCTGAATACAATTCTTCCTTTGCAACAACAACTACAACAAAATTTGGTTCTGCACATATATATTTTTCCTAGGATATATTATAAGGTATTTAATATGTATGGGGATGCCTACTATCTAGAAGAGGCGGGGGAGAGAAGGAGGGGGGAAATTCAGAACAGAAGGGAGTACAAGATATAATGTTGTAAAAATTAAAATTACCTATGCATATGTACTGTCAAAAAATGTTATAATTATAAAATTAATAAAAAAAGAAAGAAAAGAAAATCATTTTAAAGAAGAAAGGCCAAGGGACAAGATCAAGATTGAATCATTAAAAAAAATGTGTTCAACTTTGTATGCATCACACTGGATAATTTACAAGACATTGTACTGGCTTGTTAAGGAAGATCAAAAACACATTTAAAATTGATCCTGCTTTCAAGAAACTTACATTCTCCAGACTAAGGAATAGCAATATGCACAAAGATAAGGAAAGGCTTTATAGAGAGAGAGAAAAAAAAAAAAAAGGAGATTGTTGAAGAGCAGAAGAGCACACATATTTTGATAAAGATATTGAAAAAAATATAACTACTGAATTGGTATCTCAATTATGTCATAAAAAAAGGAAAAAGAACCTATATGTAAAAAAATATATAGCAGCTTTATTGTGTCAAGAAACTGGAAATTGGCTAAGTAAGTCATGGTATATATTTATAATACTATTCTATAAGAAATGATGAGCAGGCTAATTTTATCAAAGTCTAGCAAGACTTACCTGAACTGATGCTTAGTGAAGCAAGTAGAACCAGGAGAACAGTTTACACAATAACAAGATTATGTGATAATCAACTATGATAAACTTAGCTCTTCTTGTAAATGTGGTGATCCAATCAATTCCAAAAGACTTGAGATAAAAAAAAGTCACCCATATCCCAAGAGAGAATTATGGAGACAATGTGGATTGAAGCATAATATTTTCACATATTATTTGTTTGCTTTCTTTTTTTTATTGTGTTTTTCTCCTTTTGGTTGGATTTTTCTTGTACAACATGACAAATGTGAAAATACAACTGAAATAATTGTACATATATAAGCTATATCACATTGCTTGCTGTTTTGGGAAGGGGAGAGAAAAGGATGGAAGGAGAAAAAATTTGAAACTCAAAAGCTTGCAAAAACGAATGTTAAAAACTATTTTCACATATATTTTGAAAATAAAATTCTGTTCAGAAAAAAAAAAATTATGACTTGTGATTTATGATGTCTTTTTCACTTTGTCTCAAGTGGACCCAGGCTTTCTGATTTCTGTTTAACTCAACTGTCATCTCTCAGCTCAACTTCATTCAGTTCACATAAATTAAGGGCATAATGAGTATCTGGCACTTTGCTAGGCTCTGGGAATATAAAGAGTAATATCTATATGAATGACATCGAAAAATAAATAAATGAATAAATAAGTAAGTAAATAAATAAATAGATAAAAGAAGGAAGTTTCTGCCCTCAAGAAGCTCAAATTTTAATTGTCTTATACAGAGCATGTTTTATGTTACTGCCATCCAATAGTTATTGTTTTGCAAAATTAGAGATATAAATGAATTATACAAAACAGAATGATTCCCTTGTGATATTTCTTTGTGTATCTATATATCTATAATTATAACTGTATATATGTTTTAATGTTATTTAGCTATAGTGTGTAAGAAGAAAGAGAAAGAGTGAAAGTGAGAGAAAGACAGAGATAAAGACAGAGACAGAGATAGCCAGAAACAGACAGACAGAGACAGGGACAGAGACAGAGGAGGTGGGGAATGGAGGGAAAATGAGACTATATCAGCATCTCACCTTAGATATAGATGGAGGAAATCTACAAGCAATTTCTTCCAAAACACCTGGCAAATACCCCAAGATCATCAGCTTAGTCACCAAGCCAGCTGCCAGAACAACATTTCAGGGATTCTTTCTACAAGTTCTACAATTTCTGAATCCTATGAACAAAAGTTACTTGGGAAAAAAAAAAAAGTCATTAGTATTGTGAAATAATTTGACATCATGAATAAAGATTTAATCTATAGAAATAATATTAAATAAGAAAATATTTTATTATCTGCCTTACCACTATACTTCATGGATCGTAGGTACTTTCTGTCAACTCTACATTTATGAGAATATGAGCTCCTTAAGAGCAGGGTCAAGGTTGATTTTCTATTTGTGTCCCCACCATTTACCAAGTGCACATAATATATTTGCGCTTTTTCTTACTTTTCTTCCTTCCTTCTTTCCTTCCTTCCTTCCTTCCTTCCTTCCTTCCTTCCTTCCTTCCTTCCTTCCTTCCTTCCTTCCTTCCTTTCTTCCTTCCTTCCTTCCTTTTTCCCCTCCCTCCCTCCATCCTTTCTTATTTCCAGCCCTCCCACCACCCTTCCTTCCTTCCCTCCCTCCTTCTTTCTTTTCTTTTTCCCTCCCTCCTTTTCTCCTTTCTTTCTTTCCTTCCTTCCTTTCTTTCTTCCTTCCTTCCTTTCTCCTTCCTTCCCTCCTGCCTTTCTTCCTTCACTCCTTCCTTCTTTCCTTCCCTCCTTTAATTCTTTCCTTCCTTCCTTCCTTCCTTCCTTCCTTCCTTCCTTCCTTCCTTCCTTCCTTCCTTCCTTCCTTCCTCTCTTTATATATGAAGATATTAAGCAGCTTGGCTTTAAAACCATATGTGGACCAAGTTTTACAGTTTGAATAGAAAAAGATCATAATGTTTATGAAGTTTGCAGTGATCCAATGCTATATGTCATATTCCCTGGGATATTATCATCTCTTCAAATTTATCTGTTATGAGAATATAATGATTTTTCCTACTTTACAGTATTTAAGGACTTCTGTGTACAAAGCATATTTTTTCCTCCTTATTGGATATAATGGGCCAAATAAATGAGTATTTCTGTTATTTCTTAAATTAAGCATCACATTCCTTTTACTGACAAGTTACTTCACTACTTTTTTTCTCTGCCCTCTCTTTAGGATATTAAAACTTTGTTTCTCTTTAAGGAACACATTTATATTTAATTGGGGGAAAGAATGCTTAAAATGCTCAGAAAACATTAATGTAAGTTCTGTATAATACCCATGTATGTAGGCTACAAAGTTTGTATACTAATGCTGACCTATGAAAAGTGCTTTTTATAAGTTCCTTTCATGATTGAAATTTTATTTGCCAAGATAGTAAGTTACAAAAAGAAATGTCACCATACATTTGCTTTTACCAGACCTCTTTTGATGTACTGCTTCTAGGAACACATTAAATTTGCTTTAAATGTATTAGAAGCATGCATAATTAAAAATGTAGCTTTAGTAACTTGAGTTTCTCTGAGATATGTTGTATAGTACACAACTTCTACTTTTGATTTAATATTACTCTTTTGTGCTGCCAGATAGTATTGCAATTTGATATCCAAAGGTTAATGTCATGCAAGCATTGAAGGTCAAGTGTTAGCTGCATTTTAAATGGTACAAGTTATGAGCTTTAACACAGGCCACTGCAAAATTCTTTAACCAAAATTTATTCACTGGTTTGGTTCAAGTTTAGGTAGTTGAAGAGTTTTGTTTGTTTTAATGTAGTATGTAATACATTTTATTGATTAGCTTAAATTATTTATGTGATCTAAGGTAAAAGTAAGAGGAAAAATATTTGAAATGTCTAAATGATCATTATAAAGGCATTGGAATTCAATTCAATTCAACAAATGAGGTTTTCTTAAAGGTCTCGGTTTCACTCCTTGACCACTACATATCGGCGGTATGGGTGGTTATATGTCATTCACATGCATAATTATATTCCTGATCCATTGATCAAAATATTCTTACATTAGGTATTACTACCTCATCTCACCCCAAACTTTTCACCCAAGCTTGTTCCCATAGCTGTTTTTTCATTCTGTATCACAGTTCCAAGCCTGCGGTTCTCTTAATTTCATTTTATAGCCCATTGCTCTCTGTATTTACTTTCTAACTCTGATTTTATTTTCATCATGTTTACCTTAATCAAAATATTGTTTTCCCTTAACCATAAAGATATAAACAGTGATGTTGGTAATAATCATCATCAAATGTGACATTTAATATTATAATAGATATATTAGGGAGGTATTAATACTATCACTAATAGTAATAATAATAAAATTAGCATTTCTATAGTTTTTCAAATTTTATAAAAAAAACTTTGCAATCATTAAAATTTATTCTCATAAGAATCCTAAGACATAAATGCTAATAAAATTATCACTTTATAAAAGAAGAAATTAAGGAAGGCAGTGGTTAAATAGCTTGCTCAGTGTTTTACAGGTCAGATGTTATTAGGGCTGGGTTTGAATTCATGTAGCACTGAGTCTGGTTCTATATTTCTACTAATTGAATTACCTAGTTGGAGAAACTTCTAAATAGAAAAAGACAGGATTGTTCTTGAACAGGCAGAACATCATGTACTATGAAGATACTGAGGAAACAAAGCACTCTACCTGAAAATTTCCTAGCTTTTCTTATAGTTGTTCATTTCTTTCTATGTTAAGGAAAAATAAATTTCAAAATACACTTGCAATAAATCTAAAGTTATATAATCTTTAAAAACCTTAATAAGAATTAATTAATTCTACTTTCCTAAACTTTTCACATTTATGGGAATAAATGAGATTTTCAAAATGATGATTCTCTATGATTCTAACTAATCATGTGTCTATTAAATTCACAATATTATATTTACTACGGCAGGATAATAGACTCAGATAGCAAATAAAGATTTTTAAGATTTCTTGGAGTTTATAAAATAATTCTGTAATATTATCCCAACACCTTTAAATATAGAAATAACAAGAAAAATTTTGCACAAATTATATCCTACCCATGCACATATGTACATAAATTCTTCTCTTCTCCTATTCCTCCTGCTTATTTTTCCCTTTTCCCCTCCTCCTTTCCTTCCTGCCTTTTCCTTTCCTTCCTCCTTTATTTTCCTCTCTCCTCATTTTCCCTCTTTCCCCTTGGTTTTCATTTTTCTCTCAGATTTCTCTATCTCTTTTTCTCTATTTCTCTGGATCTCTGTCTCTTTGTCTGTCTTTTACACATATGCAACACATGTATGTATATATGTTATAAGCATGTATACACCTAAATCATGTGTGTTGTTATACAAATACGCATACATACACACATACATACAATGCCTCCTCAGGTAAAACTGTATCATACTCCAAATGTTCTAGTACACTGCCATCATCTCCTTGGTACATTTTTTTTTCTTACAGAAAGGCTTGATGTTTCCCAACTTCATTGAGTCTACATCATCCTGATCTCACCTCCTAAGAAACCTATTCAGTTGAAAAGACATCTCTTTATAGGCATAGCCTGTTCCCTTAATGAAGGCTGCTTTGGATTGAGGTCAGCATTTTCCATAGCAAGTCCAAAGCAACCACTTATATGTGTATCTGTACACATGCCACAGTTGAGAGATTGTTCTAATAGCAAGAGGAAGGAGGAATCTCCTTCCTCTTGCTATTAGTACAATCTCTCAACTGTGGCATGGTGAAACTTCTGTGTAAATAAGAGTAACCCTCCCATAGATATTTGATTTCTATTTTTGTTAGACTTCACCTTTGAGGGTAAAAACATAGCATCTTCCATTCAATGTTGAACATTCTCACATTTGGTCATACCTTGCACTTACCAGTGACAATGAACTCCTGAACATCATCATTGAAATCCAACTCAACATCCCCTACAACTATATTTCTCATTAACATCTCCCCCAATCTTCCCATTGTAAGTTCCATACTGCCTATACAAACCTTTTTGTGTACTCTCTTACATTCCTCTTCTATAGACAATAATCTTACCTTCATTTTCAATACGTTCATCTTCTACTCCTTCTATCATTTAGATCAATTAGATTACTGAAACCTGACTTTTCTCTATCCCTAGACATCAATTCAAGTATTGGCTAACTTTCAGTCATTCTCATTACTAAGTTATAATGATAGGGAAATTGGAATACTTGTTCCCATTGCCATTGTCTCCTTTTTTCTTCACTCAATAAATTCTCTTCCTTTGAGGCTTATGTTATTCATATCTATTACCTAATCAAAATTCTAGTAACAGTTATCTTTGAATCATATACTTTCCTTCCTTATATTGTAGGGAGCTGGAACTCTGTAAAAGTATATTTGAAATGAAGTCTCAACTCAGTGGAAATTATGAGATAATGGTTCTCTAGTTCACATATATACTTAGCATGGTGTTGTAATATTTCTCTAGTTTACACATATTCAGTATACTATAATGATGTAATTGTAATAGGATATTTAAGCTGGGGACAAAACAGACTGTCGGGGAGATTGGTTGAAACTGTCAGACTGTCAGACTGCTGGATGACATGGGGTCAGACTGAGACTGGGTCAGACTATAACAGACACATACTGTGTAAGAGACAATAAAGACTTTGGACTCTATTCCTGACCATACTCTTGGTGTCTATCCTGCTGAGACCAAGGTCCTTCTGGAAGACCCCCAGAAAGCTAGTCCAAACATTACATTATGTGAATTTGCCACCAAATTTACAAATGTTCTCTCCTCCTCAATTCCTGCCCTTACACTAGCAATGCAGATTGATTCTTCCTTAAATACTTTTACTATTCAATTCCTCAAATACTCAACTTCCATGTTTCACCACCACTTCAATCACACAGAGATAGCCATGCTTTTGATATTAACATTGCCCACAAATATAGCAACTTAAAGGATACTAAAATCAAAGGTGAATCACAGATGGCTGTGTAAATGTAACCGAAATATTACCTCAAATAAAATTTTGATATATAGAGCAAATCAAAAATTGGTGTGAAACATTTCCAATGCAAAGCAATTTAGGAGTCAGAAAGACAATATATGTAGGCTGGTCTGGAGTATACATGATGGCAACTAGCATAAAGAATTAAAGATGCCTATAATAGTCACAGAAGCACTTCTTAAGTTCTGGGGTATAGAAAAGGTAAGACGATCAGATAATTCAAGAGAAAGAGATTACAGAGGACTTTCTGCTAACTCTGGGCAAATGATCCCATATGCAGTTCTAGGTTACAATTTCAGAGCAAAGTTCTAACACTTTTAAATGCAGGGTAACAGGTGACCTACTCACAGTTTCAAGGTAGAGAAGAATTACTGGAGTCACTCATAAGGGAGAAGAGATCCTGGTCTCAGATCCTTAGGATTTGTGGTTTCAGGAGATAAGGAGCCTCTTCTAGCTAAAGACCAAAGCCCAGGGCAAGATAGCAGTTACCACACATCTCCATATCATAACACTTAGGAAGCACCAAAAATACAGAGATCACAAGTACTAGCTCTGAAAATAGTAACACAGAACATCTGAAATTTGGTGCAATGTCTCTTCACCATATGACCAGACTAGAACATAAGTTAATATTAAACTTATATAAACATATTAAAAGTTTAAAAATAGGCTGGGAAAAGGAGTAACCAATAACAAAAACCATTAAAAATAAAAATATAAAAAAGCTACTGTGGCAATAGAGAAAATTGAAACCCCTCAAAATAAGGAGATGTTTATGTCAAAAGAGCTAGAACAAAGACTGAAAAAAGAAAGAAATTGAAATAAACCAAACAAGCATTCCTGAAAAAGCATTTAATGAACAAACAAAAGGTAGAGAAAATAAGAGAGGTGGAGGAAAATTTGAGAAACAATGGAGAGTGATGCAAAAAGAAAATGTGAAGAGCATATACTCAGCTTGGTAGGAGAGAAAAAATACTAAAGAAAATAATATTCAAAAACAAACAAACAAGAGATATGGCATAGGTCAAAAGATAAAAAGAACAACAATTAAGTAAAGAAGCAAACTCCTTAAAAAGGCAGAACTTGTCAAATGGGTTAATAAAATAAAACAAAAGTATAATCGATGCCTAAAGAAAAGTACTCCGTAAAAATTAAAATAAGACAAGTGAAAACTAATGATCCCAGGAGTCATTGAAACAAATAAAGACAAAAGAATGGGGTATGGGGAAAATACTAAATATTTCCCCAGAAAAAAGAAATTGACCTGGAAAATTCATCTAGGAAAGATGATTTAATGATTATAGGACTTCCTAAAAATTATGATCAAAAAAAGTGTATAAACAATTAATTTCAAGAAATTATGAAGGAAAAACATTCAATGTTCTAAAAGCAGAGGGAAAAATAGAAAATGAAAGAATCCATTGACCACTTTTTCAAATACAGCTCCAAATAGAGTCTCCCAGGGGTTCTAAACAAGGGTCAAAAAAAAATACTTCAAGGGCCAAAACAAAACAATTCAATTATTGTAGAATCATAGGTCCACAAACATAGTAGCTGCTACTCTGTTTAAAAATTGGAAGTCTTAGAATATGATATTCTGGAAGCAAAAGAGTTAGTATTACAACCAAGGATAACTTGTCCAAAACAAACAAACAAACAAACAAAAAAAACTGTATATCATCTTTCTGGGTTAAAAAATGCATATTTATTGAACTAGAGAATTTTCAAACATTCCTAGGTGAAAAGACCAGAAATGGAGAGAAAATTTGATATTAAAACACACATTGGTATTCTTCCTCATTTCAGGTTGATTTGTGAAACTAATTATATACCTATTGATTTATATATTTATCATTAAGCATCTATACATATTTCTTGATAGCTATACCATTTTCATTTTAAAACTAATTGAAATCACAAATAATAGCCAGATTATTTTTAATCTAATCATATATATATATATATATATATATATATATATATTATATATACCTTGTATATTTAGAATCCTTCTAAGCAGATCATAGTTAGCTATTCCTTTAATAAAAGAGATGATTCAAAAATAATACAAAATATAGCTCTCCTTTTCTTAGAGACTTTGGGAGCTACAGTTGTGGAATATTGGATATGTTGTCAGATATATTTTTGTTGTCATATCTATAATTATTGTTTTTATTTTTTACAAAGAAAACCACACTGGACTCCAAAAGTCTAAAAAGTGTTTTTATACAGAAACAAAAGACAAAAATTAAAGGTCAGTTTTCAAAGAGGAGGTGATATTCTACAGAGGGAAGTTTCTTTGAATTGATTTTAACATGTATTTAGATTTGACCTCTGCCACACTTATTAAATGTGTAAGCATGGATAACTGGCTTCTGTTATCTAAGTTTCAGTTTATTAATTATTAAATAGTGGTGTTGCCTTTATATTTAAATAGTTTCATATTTTTATTTAGGAAAGTAGATCCAGACTTCTAAAAATCTATATTTTTATACCATTTTAAAAATTAATTTTATAATTATAACATATTTTACAACATTATCCCTTGTACTCCCTTCTGTTCCGAATTTTCCCCTACTTCCCTCCACCCCCTTCCCTAGATGGCAGGCATTCCCATACATATTAAATATGTTATAGTATATCCTAAGTACAATATATGTGTACAGAACCGAATTTTGTTGTTGCTGCTGTTGTTGTTGTTGTTGTTGTTGTTGTTTTGTTGTTGTTGTTGTTGTTGTTGTTGTTGTTGTTGTTGCAAAGAAAGGAATTGGATGCAGAAGGTAAAAAAATAACCTGAGGAGAAGAACAAAGAAATGCTAACAGTTTACACTCATTTCCCAGTCTTCCTTTTCTGGGTATAGCTGATTCTGTTCATCATTGATCAATTGGAATTGGATTAGCTCTTCTCTATATTGAAAATATCCACTTCCATCAGAATACATCCTCATACAGTATCATTGGTGAAGTGTATAATGATCTCCTAGTTCTGCTCGTTTCACTCAGCATCAGTTGATGTAAATCTCTCCAAGCCTCTCTGTATTCATCCTGTTGGTCATTTCTTACAGAACAGTAATATTCCATAACATTCATATACCATAATTTACCCAACCATTCTCCAATTGATGGACATCCATTCATTTTCCAGTTTCCAGCATAGCAGATATACTATATATGCCAAGCATATTATGTACAATCTATTTTTCTACTAGAATAAAATTTACTTTTATGCCTGATGAATATCTTAATTACCTTTAATACTTAGTTAGGAAATGGAGTTCCATTTAACAATAACTTTGAAAAGATAGTTAATGGTGAGATTTCATTCATGCTGCAATTAATATGATAGGGTCTAAGGAAGAATGATGCATTTCTCCAGTTATACTTAATTAAGTAAAGGAAATTTTTGTGGACTTTGTACCTCTATCTTCTGATTAGAGTAAAAGATTATTAATATCAGGGCCATCTAAGAAAGGGACTTAGTGTAGTCTTTATTCCATTTCTAACCCACTATATTGTTTTTGGATTTTATCATAACCTATATAGAATACCAGCCTTATCCTCCAATATTTTCACCTTTACCTATTTCTCTCCACTTTCACTTTTTTCCAGTGTTATCTTATTCCATTAAATAATTAAGTTCTTGAAAGCAGTGACTATTTTATAAATCAATGACTGAATAAATGGATGAATGAGTCAACAAATAAATAAATAAATAGAAACCTTGTGTTTATATCCCCAGAGCTTAGCATAATTCTAAGAACATATTAAGTACTTAATAAATGATTATTGACTGACTAAAGTGAATACTATAATAACTTGTGTGCTGAATATAAAGAATCACTATATCCTTTTTTAGTCTTTTCTAGGATAGCTATTGTTCCATTAACAAAAGGTAAACAGAATTATAATAGAAAGTTAATAGATTTGGAAACAAGCAGTCAAGGATGGAATATCAATTCTGATTGTAATTAGTGTTGAGTCTGGCACACATTTTACCTAAATTTAGTCCTATCTAAGATGGAATAGTATCACCCACTTCCTGTAATTCTCAAGGTTCAAATGATAGAATGTTTTCATTACCTAGGAAGCACTCCAAAAATAAAATGTACATATATTATCTATACAGTTATACACTGGAACTCTGTCTTCCCAGAAATCAGCCAGAGTCAGGATCACCAAAAACCTTTATTCTTGGCCTTTTGGAGTCACTGTCAGGGGATTAAATCTAGCAATCTCCACACCATCATCCTCTCTCTCCACCACCAGGAGAATGCCTCAATTTCTTTCTCCTACTCCACCCACACAAGTCACTTTCCCTTCTTTGTCCCACCAATCAAGTCATCACAGAATAGTAGGGGAGGGTCAACCTGCAAACAATTTAATAGAGAATTGTCCAATTGGCAATTTGTCTCACGTACTCCATTATCCAAGTGCATTTGCTCAGTTCTAACCCTTTACATCTCCCACTTTCTTTTGTTTTAGAACACAGGTGTTCACTCCATCCCTGCCTTCTCAGGGAGGTGAGAACCCCAAAAAGGAAGTGATCACACCCTCCCTGACTTCTCAGGAAAGGAGGTGAAAACATCAAAAAGGAGGTTATCACACCCCCAGTCCCCACTTCTCAGGAAGTGAGATGAAAGCACTAAAAAGGAGATAATCATGCCCTCCCTGACATCTCAGAAAGAGAGATGAAAAGCACCTAAGGGAAGTGGGGATTGCTAGTGTGTTTCTGGGCTGAAGGGTCTTACCAGAGATAGGTATGCGCAAACAATTAGCATAGGAGGTATTACACAAGCACATAGCAATAATTCATAGGCTATTAATGATGACTCTCCCCACAGTCAGTGCAGGCTTAATGAGGTGTAGCAAGCATGAATTGTACATGCAAGTAGTGATCTAACAAACAATATAAATCAACATGGTCTTGTAAAAGATTTCCAGAAGTCTTAGAAGGAGGGTATGTAAACATCAGTAGCACATACCCCTTCTTAAGCAGCCAAGATATAGTCCAAAACCAATCTATTGTCCATTGTTTCACTTGTTAGGGAATCCAATGATCCCTACAAGTTTTTAAAGTCCCATATCAGTCTTTTTTATATGTTAAGGAATCCAATGATCCCCAGAAGTTCTTGAAGTCCCACAACAGTCTTTTTATATGTTAGGGAATCCAATGATTCCTACAGGTTTTGAAGTCCTGCAACAATCTTATGATGTCTCAGAGAATCCAATGATTCCTGAGGTCTCTCAGGTCCTACAATAGTCTTATGATGTCTCAGAGAATCCAATGATTCCTGAGAGCTTTCAAGTCCTACAATAGTCTTATCATGTCTCAGAGAATCCAATGATTTTTGAGGATTTTCAAGTCCAACAATTTTTGATGTCCATGAATCAAACGCCATAACTGCCAGGTTCTTTTAGTGGTGGGCACAGTCAGCACCGGAACTACCCGATGTTTCTTGGGTCTTCTCCTTCATTTCAAGGGTCTGCTCCATCTCTCTCCAATGGACAAGGCGAATATAGCACCATTGGCAACCATCTTATTCCTTCTCTATCTGTGGAAATACAAGCAAACCCTCTTCCCCAAGCAGTTAACCTATATTGTCCCATCCATTCACCACTTTCTGGGTCTCTCCACATGACCTGGTGATTATCTAAAGACAGTGGAGCTGCTTGCACTAGACACTGTCCTTCTGGTGGGTTATAAAACCTGTCTGGCAGAGACAGTGCATCTTTGTCAAAAATTAAAAAAAAATAATGGTATAGAGTTTAGAAGTTTAGAAGAAGAAGAAATTTAGAAATTCTCTAACCCCTGGATCCCCTTTCTTTTGTTTTTGAAGGATTGTCTTAATATCTCTGTTTCTTCTCTTTACTATTGCCTCCTCTTGAGGATTAAATGGTATGCCAGTGGTATGTAAAATCTTATACTGTGCACAAAAGTGTGCAAAATGTTTAGAAGTATATGCAGGTCCATTGTCTGTTTTTATTGCTTGTGGCACACCCATAATTGCAAATGCTTATATAAGGAATTCAGTGACCACTCAGGCTGTCTCTTTTGCTGCTGGCATTGCAAAAGTCAATCCTGAAAAGGTGTCTACCACAATGTGGATAAAGGGTAGACGACCAAAAGATTTATAATGGGTCACATCCGTTTGCCAAATTTCATTATGTCTCAAACAAGAGGGTTCTTCTCTGGAGGGAGTGTAGGAGCTTGGGAAAGAAAGCAAGCTTTACAGGCTTTTACTATGCTCCTAGCTGCTTCTCTTGTTATTCCAAATTATAAACATAAAGCTCAGGCAGCCTGATGATATTTAGAATGAGATTCTTGTGCTTCTTGAAATAAGGGAGTATTGGCCAACATGGTGAGAAGGCTATCTGCCTTTGAATTACCATAAAAAATAGGACCTGGAAGTCCACTATGAGAGTGGACATACAAAATATAAAACTTACCTGGATGCTTTCTCACTTGCTCTTGAAGTTCCTTAAAGAGCTGATATGTATTGGAGGCTATAAATTTTATTTGGGCTGTGGCAATTCTTTGTATCACACCTACTGAATAGTCTGAAACAGATATTATATTTATGTTTCCAGATAATAAGAAAGAGCTAGAATGATTGTATACAATTCATTCTGCCGAGTAGACTGAAAAGGAGTTCTGATTATTCTCTTTATACTTAAGTCATGAGAGTATACAGCACAAACATTATGTTTGGATGCATCTGTAAAGATAATTGGTCCTTTAAGAGGAATTTTAGAAACCTTTTCTTCAAGAATCCATTGCCACTTATGTAACAGTCTGTTTATCTTTAATGAAGACCCATGTGTAAAATTTGGAGCCCTGGTTAATAAAATTTGCCACTCTGGGATGGTTTCACACCACACATTAACTTGTGCATTAGTATAAAAGGTGTATATCTTATCCCAGATAATTATACTGCTCGCTTAATGGACTTAAATAAAATTCCAGCCACAAGCACTGGGTAAGGAATAAGGCTTTGTTCTGGATATGCTGGGAGATTCACCCTCTCTATGACACTTTGTCCTTGATGAAGGACTGCTGTGGGTGCCTCTTGTGTAGCAAAAACTGATATTTCCAAGGGTTTTTGAGTGACTCTTTCAACCACATTAGATAAAGCCAGTTCAACTTGTCTCAAAGCATCTTGAGCTTCTTTTGTAAGCTGGCATGGTGAATTTAAAGCACTGTCTCCCCTTAAAATGTCATATAATGGTTGCAATTGACAGGTAGTCAAGCCTAGCATGGGATGCATCCATTGGATATCTCCTATTAATTTCTGGAAGTCATTTAAGGTGTTTAGCTTCTCTGTTCTTAAAGAGAGTTTTTGTACTGTAAACACCTTAGGATATACTTCATATCCTAAATATTGAAAAGGAGCATGTCTTTGATTCTTTTCTGAATCTATGTGAAATTCATAATTCCTTAGTGTTTCTATGGTTTTTGTAAACATGCTTCTAACATTTGTTCCTTAGGTGCACATCCCAATATATCATCCATACAATGAAATAACATTACTTTTGGAAATGCTTTTCTTACTGGAGTAAGAGCAGCATCAACATACATTTGATACATAGTAGGGCTGTTTTTCATTCCCTGTGGCAAAACTGTCCATTCATATCTTTTATAAGGTTCAGCTAAGTTAACGCTGGGCACTGAAAAAGCAAATCTTTTGATATCATTCTTATCTAGAGGGATAGAATAAAAGCAATCCTTAATGTCTATAACCCACAGAGGCCATTCTCTTGGCAAATGAGTAGGAGATGGAAGTCCAGGTTGAAGAGTTCCCATAGTTTCCATCTGTTCATTTACCTTTCTTAAATCAGTCAACATCCTCCATTTTCCAGATTTCTTTTTTACAACAAATACTGGGAAATTCCAAGGACTTAGAGAAGGTTGTAAGTGTCCTTGGTCAAGTTGTTCTTGTACTATATTTAATAAGGCCGGATTTTTATTGCTACCTAAGGGCCACTGTTCTACCCACATTGGTGTATCAGTTTTCCTTTGGATAGGAACAGGTGAAAGTGGTGGCAGGCCTTCAACAACAGCCCTGCCTAAAAAAATGAAGTACTCATTTTTAACCCTAATTGTTGTAAAATGTCTCTTCCCCACAGATTGATGGGGATTTTTTCAACTATAAAAGGATTTTCACCTTCAAAAGTACATCTCAAAGAGGTAGCACTAACTTCAGCTGCTATTGATCCTCCTACCCCATACATGTAATTGTCTGCCTTATTTTTTGACCAGTGACTGGGCCAGTTGGCATCTCTAATGATTGCGATCCGCACCTGTAGTCACCAATCCTTCTAATGGTATGACAATTATATATATATATATATATATATATATATATATATATATATATATATATATATATATATATATATATATATAGTGAGCATAGGTTGGTCAGCTGTCACAGATGCTGTCCAGTATAGTCCTGGGTTTTGCTGCTTGGAGTCAGAACATGGGTGACTGTCACCAGGTTGCTTATTAGGGATCTATATCAATAAACCTGATACTACTATTTTCCCTGGTTGATAAGTCACACATTGTCTATCTGTGTTAGTGACTGGGATATTATCTACACATTCCAGTTTCTCACATCAGTGTATGGATGAACAATGTTTTGTAAGTCTTCTCAGGAGGTGAAATGGTCAAGCCTACTGTGCCTGAAGGCAAGGGATCCTTGGGCTGGAGAGGAACAGATTTCACCTCTCCATGGGGTATCTCAGTTGTTCAAGCTGCATACAACTCTATCCTCCCTAATTGTAGTCCCTTTCTCCCATCAGATGGCTTCCTGGCTGATTGGTCATATCTGGGTATTGGACTTGTAGGCTTTCTCTGGGTGTGACATCGGCTGCCATCATGCCCCAAGTGCTTTTTGCCTGGGGCCCTGGAGCTGGGCCCCTCATCCTGTTTCCTGAATCAGTCTACACTCTGATGCCCAATGGAGTCCTTTATTGCATTTTGGACATAGGGTATTGGGTCTTGTTCTCCCACCCTGTTTTCTCACTCTGTCTCTATGCCAACATTGAGCTTTCAGATGGCCTACTTTACCACATTGAAAGCATTGACGAGTCTCTCTGGAAGTCCCTTGCCAAAAGGGACCCTGTCTTCCCATGTTGGGATCTTAGGAAGTCTGCATCACAGCCTGGCTATAAAAGGTATTTGTGCCCACTGTGGCACAGCCTCTTATGATCTCCTCTAAAGGAGCATCCCTATGTAGTCCTAGTATAATCCTTCTACAAACCTCATTGGCATTTTCTTTAGCAAGTTGCCTTACCAAAGTGTCTGTTACTATATTTTCACCATTAGTCCATATGATAGCTGTCTGCAAACATGGCACAAAATCAGCAAAGAGTTCATTTGGTCCTTGTACAATTTTTGTGAAGGTCTCACCCTTGTCATTTTTACTGGGGAGAGAAGCCCATGCTTTGATAACAGCAGCAGCAATTTGCTCAAATGCTGCTATGAAGTAATTAATCTATACTAAAGCTTCTGCATAAGAACCTACACTTGTTAGTAGGTCACAGGTGATTGAAGTATTAACTCCCACTTTGACTATTTTGTTGGCCTTGATTCCTACAGAGCTCACTATATTCAGAAAGCCACAACAAGTTTTGTCCAGATTCTAAGCACACCCTTGCAATGGATGTCCAGTCACTAGGGGTTAAGACTTCATAAAACCAAATTCTGTAGTAACATCTTAACTTAAGCTGATGTAGCCCCATAGAGAGTGCAAGCTTTTTTCAGGTCTTTGAGGATGTCCATATTAAAAAGAGTGTATCTTTTACTTTCTTGGCCTGCAAAATTATACTGTTGAATCACGGGGAAAAATTTGAAGTTTGAAATCACTATCTATTTCTTTTCCATTTTGGGCTGCTTGAAAAATTGCTTTCTATAATCTAGTAATAGGAGTTGGTTATTGGTAGGGGGGAGGTGCTGATGATATCACTGCCCCTCCCACTACTCCTTCTCCCTCAGTCCCTGAAGGTGGAGTTGATGTTGGCCTGTCAATAATCTGCTCTCTAGGTGGGGTTGAAGCTTCTTCAAGAGAATCAGAGTCATTACATCCTAATTCCTCATTTAAATTGCCCTCTGGCAAGATCTTGAGATTGCTTATCTTCTATCTTTTTTTCCTGACACTTTCTCCTCTGTTCATTTTTAAAACTTTTACTTGTCCTATAACTTGCTCAATAGTTTAAATCTAATTGAACTACATGATATACATATATATATATATTTTTTTTTTTAATACCTCTGTGGAAATTGAACAAGGCCCATTTTTTGTGTGAAATTCTTTCAGTTGAAGTCCCACTAACTTCCAATTATCTACATTTAGTTTTTCTTCCTCTAAGGACCAAGGGGATGTGTGTTTTAATGTGCCCAAGAGTTTAACAATCTGTACCCAGGTTACAAGTAAACTCTGTTCCTCAATTATCTTAATTATACTCTCTATAGCACCACTCCTGGGTGGGGCTGGAGCTGGAGTTGAAGCAGGGTAGGCTGAGGTTAAGAGAATGTCTTTAGCTAATATCTACCCCATTTCAGCTATAAAAGATTGCTGGTTTAGCCCTTAACAAGATAAGTTCCTTATTTGTCTATTAGAATACTCACCTAATCTCCTGGTCACTGGAGGACTTCAGTGAAAGTAGGGTGCCTACCCCACCTTGGATGCCAAATTCTAGAACTCTGTCTTCCCAGAAATCAACCAGAGTCAGGATCACCAAAAATCTTTATTCTTGGCCTTTTGGAGTTGCTGTCAGGGGATTAAATCTAGCCATGTCCACCATCATCCTCTCCACCACCAAGAAAATGCCTCAATTTCCTCCTCCTACTCCACCCACACAAGTCACTTCCCCTTCTTTGTCTCACCAATAAAGTCAACACAAAATAGGTGGGGAGGGTCAACCTTCAAACATTTTTTTTTTTGTTTTTTGTTGTTGTTGTTTTTTTCTGAAGCTGAGGTTAAGCCAAGGGTCACACAGCTAGGAAGTGTTAAGTGTCTGAGACCAGATTTGAACTCAGGTCATGCTGAATTCAAGGCTGGTGCTCTATCCACTGGGACACCTAGCTGCCCCAATCTTCAAACATGTTAATAGGGAATTGTCCAATTGGCAATTAGTCTCACATGCTCCATTATCCAAGTGCCTTTGCTCAGTTCTAGCCCTTTACATTTATATGTGTGTATTCATGTTTGAATGTGTATATATGCATGTATACATTCCTATTTTATGTTATAAAAAATACATTCAGGATTGTCCAGATGTCTCTTGTAATTTTAAATTTATTTATGTGAATGTGCCCATATTCTGAGTATTACAAAAGAATAAATTCATATTAAAACTCGAAAAATCTTTACCATCATGTAACATAAAATCCGAATTCCCTTGACTTTGGTCTCTTAAGATAAGAATTTTCTGTTGCTTAAGCAGTCTTTCCAGTGGATACAAACCCAAAGTCATATCTAAACCCTCCAAGTTTTATCATTGATAAATTTCCTTTCTTGTTATATTGTTCTACTCTGAAAACAGAATTGTCTTTCCCCTCCCCCATCACCAACTTATTAATTTTTTTACACTGATAAGAGTGACATTTCCTAAAGCAGGAGGCAATCTTGGCTTCTTTTAAGTGGACAATTAGCATAATTTCATCTCTATTCCATCAAGACCAGTCCCCATTCTGAGTGCTAGAATTGCATGTCTTCTATACACTTCAATAGTTTAAAGAACTTTGCATGCTATTATCTAGGAATCTTTCCCAGCTACCAAATTGCTCATGTTAATAAGATGTGCCTCTTACATCTGCTGTATTACCATATTATACCTAATAATATCAGTTTAGCCAATCAAATTCTTGGATGACTGACCTTTATTAACTAGCAATTCTGAAACCTGCCTTCAGAAGATATCACCTGATAATGCAAAAAATTACATTGGTAATACATTTGTGATTGGTGAGAGAGGAGACAAAGCACTCAAGAGACCAGTCAGAATTAAGTTTTGAAAATGTGTCTATCATACTCATAAGATATGAGATGTGTTTTGGAGCTTTATTACTTGCTTTTTGCACATTGTCTCTATTGTACATTATCTGTTAGAGTTATTATGTGCTTGATCAATGGAATATAATACAAATATTCATTTTATTAGTATAATGAGTCTTCTTATATTAAAATTTGTTTAATTGCAGCTCTCATTTCTATATTTCTTCATGATTTATAAACCATATATTACAAAATAATTCTATGAAGTAGATAGTGTAGGGTTTATCATCTCCATTTACTTAATGCAAAAACTTCAAGGACTTATAACATTATCATTATTTGTACTCCTTTGAAGATCACAGCTGCTTCACACTAAAAAATAATAATAATAATAATAATCTTCCAGAGTTATTGTAGTTGAAAAATTTGTCTCCATATATTACAGATTCCTTTGAAGAAGGTGACATGGGATGATTTAAAGAGTCTTATTAGGAGTCAGAAGACCTTAGCTGAAATCACAATTCTGTTGCTTTCTACCTTTTCAAATTTGGCTTGTCCATATCACTTCTTTTTCTCTATCTTTCTCCATCCTCCATATCACTCTCCATCCTTAACTATAAAATAGATAACTTATAAGCTCAAATCAAGTTATGGCAAAACAAACAAACAAACAAATAAAGAAACAACAAAAGAAAACCTCCTACATAATTCTAGGCACAGTGCTAAGTACTAGGGTCATTTGTGGCTTTCTAACATATCTGTGAGATTCTCCATAGTTAATTAGTTGGAGTTTTGACCATATTCTCCAGTCCTTTTAAGCTTAAATGATCTGATCAAGTTGGTGAACCATTGATAATTGTGGTGTGACGATTGATTGATGATTATAGATTATGTTGTGATGATGATTATGTTAATGTAATAAAGGAAGGAAGGAAAGGAAGAAGGAAAGAAGGGAAGGAGGGAAGAATGGAAGGAGGAAAGAAGAGATGGAGGAAAGGAAGGAAGAAATGAAAAAAAGGAAAAAAGAAAAAAGAAAAAAAGAAAGATGATTCTGAGACACAGAGATGTGTTTATATATGTATTAATATATATACAAAGAATATGAACATAAAAGTATATCACAAATTTATGTGTGTGAAATGCAGATCTTTTCATATATAACAGTAAAGATATATCTGCATTTCTATCCATTTATCCATATGTCCATTTGTTTACCTATCTATTCATTTATCTATCATTTCTTTATGGATTTTCCAATGAATAAACTTTCTTTACCAATGAAAATCAATACCTTCTCTACCACTCATTGTCTTAGAAATGTATGTGAAGTTTGACTTGCTCATTGTTATTCAGTCAATAGGTTTCAGAACAGTAACCAAAAACCCTGCAATTTTTATCTGACTCCACTGAGAAATATTTATGCATTATGTGATGTTCTTTCTCTATAATTATACTAATATATGTATAATACACATATTAATATATCTGTTCTCATACATGCATACATAAAGAAGCAAGTGTACAATCATAAATAATGCATGTACAGAAAAACACATATACATTACTAAATCCATAATTTCAGAAGGCTTAAAGACAAACTGGTAAAATAGATATTCTTGATAACAGAAAAGGAAAGTTTGAAGTTCAAGTTCTATCTAATACAAACAGCTATATAATGCTAGGAAAATCATGGAATTTCACCTAAACTTCAGTAATCTCCTGACAAACAGCTCATAATTAATAAATTATTTGTTTTCTGCTTACCTTAAACTAATTATAGCTTTTTCATATATATACCACCATATACACAAGAAACTTTTTTGACCTTGTATTTGGAAATTTTCACATCTGAGATTTTCAAAGCACCTGAGAAATCATCTCATTCATCCTGAAACTAATTTTTACTCAATTTTAAGCAACTGATTATTACTCCAATGGACATTTTCTATGAAAGGGAAGCAATTCCTTCTAAGAAATGTTGTCTCACTTTTGGCCAGCTCTAATTGGCCACCATACTTTTAGAGCTTGAATTGACTTTATCTCAGCAACATCCATGCACCATTCTTCCCTTTTTTCTCTATGGCTCAAAAGGATGAATATGTATATATATATATATATATATATATATATATATATCACTTGACAGTGATATAAATCACTGAAGATGTTTCATACTTCATATTTGAAGATGTTTCATACTTTCGAAATCTCACCAAAACACTTCTCAGAGCAAAATATTTGCAGCTCTCTCAATCTATTTGCCAGATATAGTTTGAATCCCTTTCATCATTTTGATCATTCCTTTTTTTTTTTTTTGAAAATTTTCCTCTTTATTAGTGTTTTTAATTTAAAAATGGTACTTATATCTGAATGCAGTGTGTAAGTGTGACAAGTCCATGACAGAACATGATCATGATGATCATTCATATAGGGAACTTTTTATTGTTGCACAATTTGACTCTTGATGCAGCCCAAAATCAAATTAACTTCCTCCTTTGTATTAACAATACAGACCTTGTTACTGAAGTTGCCAGATAGTTTTCTTCTGAATTGCTATCTAGCCATGCATACTTTATCTTGTGCTTACTTGAAGAACATGTTTATTGTAGAATATCAGCCTCTGATTAGTAGGGATGGTTTTATTCAATGTACCTGTATTCCTACAACTTAGCATTGTATTTGGCACATAGTAGACAATCAATAAGAACTTGTTAAGCTATGGATTACATACATTTTCACTTTCAATCATTATAACTTTTTAAATTTATTTTCTATAACACTTTCATTCAATATTATAGCTACATTACCTTTTTCTGTTTTGTGTCTTTGGTGTATTTATTAAAAATGCCATCTATGCATTCATGCATATCAGTGATCAAAATGTTAAATAGAAAAAGAGAAATTTACCACCAGGAATATTACACTGGAAATTTATCTCCATGTTGATCAATTTCTTATTATTTTTGAGGTCTAGCTTTCAACCAATTGTAAAGCCACATTATCATCTTAAACAGGAATGGGGGATGTCCTGACTGTGGACCATATAAGGCCCACAAAATCAATAACTAAGGCAACTTCAAGCAATGATGAGTTGAAAATTAGGCACAGCAACCGTATACTGATTGAGTTCTATAAGTTGGCCCAAGAATGATGTTATAAATGTATAAATGGCTCTTGGCAGATGAAAGGTTCTCCATCCCTGCTTTTTGTCCATAAGAGATATGAAACCTGTTGAAATGGTGTAATTTTTTAAACTAATGAAATAGCTACATTATATGGACAAGAAAAAAGATTTTTGGTTTGAAATAGACATATCATCTGCTCTGCTAAAATAAAAAAAAATTCATTTAAGCTTTTTCGAAGTGCCTACAGTAAAAGAAGATATAGATATAGATATAGATAGATAGATGGATAGAATATATATGTATATATATATTCTATCCATCTATCTATATCTATATCTATATCTATATCTATATCTATATCTATATATTAAACTCCCTGACCTCATATAAGTAGATGGTTGATGAATGCAAAGATCTACTGATTGAAGAGAAGAGAGAATATTCTCCCATCTAAAAGGAGAACAAATAAGAAATATTTCAGAGTGAGCTAATTATTTTCTTTCTTGAGGATACAAACATCTACTGCCTTCTGTTCTTCTGTATTAAAAAACAATAAATTTTGACATTTCTCTCTTGTTTTAACTCATTTTTTTATACTTTTTATTTTGAAGATTATATTTCTTTTTTGGGAGGGATAGATTATATAGTTGCTTTTTCTTCCTCCTTTATAAAACAAAAATTCTTTAAATACAAGGACTCACCTTTCCTTTCCTCCTTCCTTCCTCTGTTCTTTTTATTCTTTCAATTCTAGCATCTAATATAAAACCATCCACAAGCCCTAGAGTTTCAAAAGTAGTGCAAAACAAAAACAAAAACAAACCACAAAAAAAAACAACAAAAAAAAAACAAAACAAAACAAAACCAAAAACAAACAAACAAACAAACAAAAAAAAACATAGTACCTGTTCTCAAGGAACTTATTCAACTGAAAAGAACTTATTTAAATACATCCATAGTAAACATATGTAGAGTGATTAAGTTTAAAAAAAAAAAAAAGGACATTTTCCTCCTTTTTAAAGGTTACAGAAGTAAAGAAAATTATTTTTTGAAAAACTAGAATTTCACATTTCTCTCACAATTAGATTCTGGATTACTTAATTTATTTTTTCTAAGATCATTTTCTACCCATATACTTTTCTGAGGTTTATCAACTTCAGGAATTCATTATTCTTCAGGATGAAGTTAACTAGGAAACTTTCACACCTAGAGATCATTTGTCACCCTGGTTTTATGATTGTGAAAAAGGAGAGGAGGCTATGCTTCTCATGTCATTGTCATTGACATGACAATTTCTTTTTAAATGTAGTGTCCCCCTCCCACATCAGATTATGACTTCCTTGAGGGTGGGAACCAACTTCTTTATTTCTCTTTATTCCTAGTAATTAATACAATTCTTGATACAAAGTGGACACCAAATGCCTATTTATTGACTTCTACTCTGCAAACTTTTGACCACACAAAAGCACACACAGATACAGACACACAGACACTGATATTCTTTTTTTTTAAATTTACTTATTTTAATTCATATTACTTTACTAATCATGTTGTGAGAGAAAAATCAGAATAAAATGAGAAAGTAAAACTCTGAAAGACAAAAATAAAACTGAAAAAAAGAAGTGAACATTGCATGTATTTAAATTTTATTTAAATTTAGTCTCCTTAATTCTTTTTCTAGATTCCGATAACATTTTCTTTCCAAAGTTAATTGGGATTGCTTTGGATTACAGGATAACTGAGAAGAACTGTTTTTCATAGTTGATCATCTCACATTCTTACAGATATGGTGTACAAAATATTCCTGGTTCTACTTGTTTCTCTTAGCCACAGTTCATATAAACCTTTCCAGACCTTTCTAAAATCTGCTTGTTCATCATTTTTTATAGAACAATAACATTCTATGGACTTCTATATCACAGTTTAATTCAGCCATTCCTCATCTGAAAGGCAGCTACTCATTTTTCAATTCTTGCTTATCACAAAAAGAACTACTACAAGCATTTCTGCACATGTGGGTACTTTTCCCTCCTTTATGATTTCCTTGGAATACAGACCCAATAATGACACTGATAGATCAAAGGGTATGCCCAGTTTTATAGTCCTTTGGTTATAGTTCCAATTGTTCTCCAGAATGATTCAATCATTTAACAATTTCACCAACAATGCATTCATGAAGCAGTTTTTCTAAATCCCTTTCAACATTTATTACAATTTTCTGTCATCTTAGCCAATTTGAGAGCTGCAAGGTGGTACCTCAGATTTGGTTTGATTTATATTTCTCTAATCAAAAATGATTTAGAGCAATTTTTTCCTATATTTATAGATGGCATTAATTTTGTCATCTAAAAATGGTATGTTGATATTCATTAACCATTGGTCAATTAAGGAATGACATATTCTTATAAATTTGACACAGCTCTTTATGTGTTTTAGAAATGAAACCTTTATCAAAAATCCTTTTTATTTTTCCCCACCTCTGTTGTTTTGTTTTAATCTTGTTTCAAGTGATTTTGTTTATCCAAAAACTTTTTAAATTTAATGTAATCCAATTTGTCTATTTTGCCTTTCATAATGTTCTTTAGTTCTTTGTTCACAAATTCCTTCCAACCCCAAATATCTGATAAGTAAATTATCTCTTGTTCTACTAATTTGGTCATGATATCATCTTTACGGCCAAATCATGAATCCATTTTGATCCACCACCTCACTTTTTAAACAGTGCCAGATGCACTTTATGACTAATGTTTTATGATATAGTTTTAGGTTTGATAATATTAAGCCATCATCTTTTTTTTATTTTATTTTATAATTATAACTTTTTTTGACAGTACATATGTATGGGTAATTTTTTACATTATCCCTTGCACTTACTTGTGTTCAGATTTTTTCCCTTCCTCCCCCAACACCCTCCCCCAGATGGCAGGCAGTCTTATACATGTTAAATATATTATAATATATTCTAGATACAATATATGTGTGTAGAACTGAATTCCTTGTTGCACAGGAAGAATTGGATTCAGAAGGTAAAAATAACAGTTTACACTCATTTCCCAGTGTTCCTTTTCTGGATGTGGCTGATTCTGTCCATCATTGATCAATTGGAATTGGATTAGCTCTTCTCTATGTTGAAGATATCCACTTCCATCAGCATACATCCTCGTACAGTATCATTGTTGAAGTGTATAATGATCTTCTGGTTCTGCTCCTTTCACTTAGCATCAGTTGATGTAAGTGTCTCCAAGATTCTCTGTATTCCTCCAGTTGGTCATTTCTTACAGAACAATAATATTCCATAACATTCATATACCATAATTTACCCAACCATTCTCCAATTGATGGACATCCATTCATCTTCCAGCTTCTAGCCACTATGAAAAGGGCTGTCACAAACATTTTGGCACATACAGGTCCCTTTCCCTTCTTTAGTACTTCCTTGGGATATAAGCCCAGTAGTAGTATGGCTGGGTCAAAGGGTATGCACATTTTGATAACTTTTTGGGCATAATTCCAGATTGCTCTCCAGAATGATTCTACTCTTTCACAACCCCACCAACAGTGCATCAGTGTCCCAGTTTTCCCACAGCCCCTCCAACATTCATCGTTATTTGTTCTTGTCATCTTACCCAATCTGACAAGTGTGTAATGATATCTCAGAGTTGTCTTAATTTGCATTTCTCTGATCAAAAGTGATTTGGAACACTCTTTCATATGAGTGGAAATAGTTTTAATTTCATCATCTCAAAATTGTCTGTTCATATCCTTTGACCATTTAGCAATTGGAGAATGGCTTGATTTCTTATAAATTAAAGTTAATTCTCTGTATATTTTGGAGATGAGGCCTTTATCAGAACCTTTAACTGTAAAAATGTTTTCCCAATTTGTTACATCCCTTCTAATCTTATTTGCATTAGTTTTGTTTGTGCAGAAACTTTTCAGTTTGGTGTAATCAAATTTTTCTATTTTGTGATCAATAATGGTCTCTAGTTCTCCCTTGGACACAATCTCCTTCCTCCTCCACAAGTCTGAGAGGTAAACCATCCCATGTTCCTCCAATTTATTTATGATTTCGTTCTTTATGCCTAAATCTTGAAACCATTTTGATTTAATCTTAGTATGTGGTTTTAAATGTGGGCCCATGCCTAGTTTCTGCCATACTAATTTCCAGTTTTACCAGCAGTTTTTGTCAAATAATGAATTCTTATCCCAAAATATGGAATCTTTAGGTTTGTCAAACACTAGATTGCTATTTTTATTCACTATCTTGTCCTGTGAAGCTAACCAATGCCACTGATCAACTAGTCTATTTATTAGCCAATAACAAATGGTTTTGGTGACTGTTGCTTTATAATACAGTTCTAGACCAGGTACACCTAGACCACCTTCACTTAATTTTTTTTTTTCATTACTTCCCTTGAAATTCTCGACCTTTTGTTGTTCCACATTAATTCTGTTGTTATTTTTTCTAGGTTATTTAAATAGTTTCTTGGAAGTCTGATTGGTATAGCACTAAATAAATAGATTAGTTTAGGGAGTATTGTCATATTAATTATATTCGCTTAGCCTATCCAAGAGCACTGAATGTCTTTCCAATTATTTAAATCTGACTTTATTTTTGTGTCAAGTGTTTTGTAATTTTGCTCATATAATTCCTGACTCTCCTTTGGTAGATATATTCTCAAATGTTTTATACTATCGACCATTATTTTGAATGGAATTTCTCTTTGTATCTCTTGCTGTTGGATTGTGTTGGTAAGGTATAAAAATGCTGAGGATTTATGTGGATTTATTTTGTATCCTGCAACTTTGCTAAAATTCTGAATTATTTCTAATAGCTTTTTAGCAGAGTTTTTGAAGTTCTCTAAGTATACCATCATGTCATCTGCAAAGAGTGATAGTTTAATTTCCTCATTTCCTACTCTAATTCCTTGAATGTCTTTCTTGGCTCTTATTGCCGAGGCTAGAGTTTCTAGTACTATATTTAATAGTAATGGTGATAGTGGGCAACCTTGTTTCATTCCTGATCTTACAGGGAAAGGTTCTAGTTTATCACCATTACATATGACGTTTACTGAAGGTTTTAAATATGTGCTCCTTATTATTTTAAGGAATAGTCCATTTATTCCTATACTCTCAAGCGTTTTTAGTAGGAATGGATGTTGGATTTGTCAAATGTTTTTTCTGCATCTATTGAGATGATCATATGTTTTTTATTAATTTGATTATTAATATGGTCAATTATACTAATAGTTTTCCTAATATTAAACCAGCCCTGCATTCCTGGTATAAATCCCACTTGGTCATAGTGTATTTTCCTGGGGATGATTTTCTGAAGTCTATTTGCTAATATCTTATTTAAGATTTTAGCATCTATATTCATTAAGGAAATTGGTTTATAGTTTTCTTTCTCAGTTTTCGATCTACCTGGTTTAGGTATCAGTACCATGTCTGTGTCATAGAAGGAATTTGGTAGGACTCCTTCAATCCCTATTTTTTTCAATTAGTTTACATAGCATTGGAGTTAGTTGTTCTTTAAATGTTTTGTAGAATTCACCTGTAAATCCATCTGGTCCTGGGGACTTTTTCTTAGGAAGTTGGTTAATAGCTTGGTCTATTTCTTTTTCTGAGATGGGACTATTTAGACTACTTACTTCTTCCTCTGTTAATCTGGGCAAGCTATATTTTTGAAGGGATTCTTCCATTTCATTTAAGTTATCGAATTTATCGGCATAAAGTTGAGCAAAGTAGCTCCTAACTATTGTTCTAATTTCCTCTTCATTAGTGGTGAGTTCACCCTTTTCATTTTCAAGACTATCAATTTGCTTTTTCTCTTTCCTTTTTTTAATCAGGTGTACTAAGGGTTTGTCTATTTTGTTGGATTTTTCATAAAACCAACTCTTAGTTTTATTAATTAAATCAATAGTTTTTTTACTTTCAATTTTATTAATCTCACCTTTTATTTTTTGAATTTCAAGTTTTGTGTTTGTCTGGGGGTTTTTAATTTGTTCCTTTTCTAGCAATTTTAGTTGTAAGCCCAATTCGTTGGCCCTCTCTCTCTTTTATGCAAGTAGGCCTGTAGAGATATAAAACTTCCCCTTATTACTGCTTTGGCTGTATCCCACACATTTTGGTATGATGTCTCATTATTGTCATTTTCTTGGGTGAAGTTATTAATTATGTCTATGATTTGCTGTTTTACCCAATCATTCTTTAGTATAAGATTATTTAGTTTACAATTATTTTTTGGACTATTTTCCCCTGGCTTTTTATTAAATGTAATATTGATTGCATTGTGGTCTGAAAAGGATGCATTTACTATTTCTGCCTTACTGCATTTGACTTTGAGGATTTTATGCCCTAGTATATGATCAATTTTTGTATAGGTTCCATGAACTGCTAAGAAGAAGGTATACTCCTTTCTGTCTCCATTTAGCTTTCGCCAAAGATCTATCAAATCAAACTTTTCTAGTATTCTATTTACCTCTTTGACTTCTTTCTTATTTATTTTGTGGTTTGATTTATCTGATTCTGAGAGTGCAAGGTTGAGATCTCCCACTATTATAGTTTTGCTATCTATTTCTTCTTGCAGCTCTCTTAATTTCTCTTTTTAAGAATTTAGATGCTGCACCACTTGGTGCATATATGTTCAATATTCATACTGCTTCATTATTGATGCTACCCTTTAGCAGGATATAATGCCTTTCCTTATCTCTTTCAATTAGATCAATTTTTGTTTTTGCTTGATCTGAGATGAGGATGGCTACTCCTACTTTTTTGGTTTTGCCTGAAGCATAATAGATTCTGCTCCACCCTTTTACTTTTAGTTTGAATGTATCACCCTGTTTCAGGTGTGTTTCCTGTAAACAACATATAGTAGGATTCTGACTTTTAATCCAGTCTGCTAACTGCTCACTCTTTATGTGGGAGTTTACCCCATTCACATTTATTGTTAGAATGACTAATTCTATATTGCTTGCCATCCTATTAACCCCTGCTTATGCTTTTCCCCTTTCCTTCCCTCTTATCCCCCTACCCAGTATTAAATTTGTGAACACCACTTGCTTTTCACAGCCCTCCCTTTTTAAGATCCCTTCCCCACCTTAAAGATCCTTCCCTTATTTTACCCTTTTTCCTCACAATTTCTTTATTCCCTTCCCCTTAGCTTACTCCTTCCCTTTCACTTTTCAATGAAGTGGAAGAAATTTCACCATAAATTGAATATGTCTATTGATACACACTATGTTCATCTCCCTCCTTTCTTTCTCTCAGATATAATAGGTTACCTTTGCCTCTTCATGAGATGTAGTACCACCACTTTACACTTTTTTATGATATAATTTTTTTTCCACCTCTAGTTTCTAAGACAAATTGTACATATGTTTTTTACATATTTTTTTTTTGGCAGAAGTATAGTTCTCAAAATTTCTTTTTACCTTCTTAGAAATCTCTTGAGTTCTGTATTTGAAGATCAAACCTTTCATGTAGGTCTGGTTTTTTCATCAAAAATAGATGGAATTCATTTATTTCGTTAAATTTCCATCTTCTTCCCTGGAAAATGATGCTCATTGTTGCTGGGTAAGTTATTCTTGGCTGCATACCAAGTTCCTTAACCTTTCAGAATATCATATTCCAGGCCCTGCATTCTTTTAATGTAGACACTGCTAGATCCTTGGTTATCTTTATTGTGGCTCCTCCATATCTAAATTAATTTTTTCTAGCGGCTTCCAATATTTTTTCCTTTGTCTGATGGTTCTTGAACATGGCCACTATATTTCTTGGCATTTTGATTTTAGGGTCCCTTTCAGTAGGTGATCGCTGAATTTTTTCAACGTCTTTTTTACCCTCTATTTCCAAAACGTCTGGGCAGTTGATAATTTCCTCGAAAATAGTGTCCAAGCTCTTTTTTTCCTCACATTTTTCAGGGAGTCCGATTGTTCTCAAATTGTCTCTTCTGGATCTGTTTTTCAGGTCTTTTGTCTTTCTAATAAGGTACTTAACATTCTTTTCAATTGTTTCCAGTCTTTGGTTTTGCTTGACTACCTCTTGGTTTCTCCTTGAGTCATTCATTTCTACTTGTTCGAGTCTAATTTTCAATGATGTGTTTTCTTCACTCACTTTTTTAATATCTTTTTGTAATTGTCCAATTGTGTTTTTAAGTGAGTTTTTTTCTTCTATGGAATTTTTTTTTCCATTTTATTTTTTAGAGAGCTTATTTCTTTATTCAGCTCATTAATCCTGTTTTCCTTGGAGTTGTTTATATTTTCCAATTCACTAATCCTGTTTTGCTTGGAGTTGTTTGCCTTTTCTAATTCACTAATTTTATTTCTCAATGATTTGATCTCTTTATCCACTCTGGATAACTTTTCCAGGCTCTCTTTCCAAGCTTCCCTTTCCTTTTCCAATTTCTCTTCTAGCTCTCTTGTGAGAGCCTTTTTGATTTCCTCTATGGATCATACCTCTCCCCCCTACAGTCTGAGCTGTGTAAGCTGTCTGACTTGCTCTGGCTGCAAGCCCTCAGTCTGTGCCCAGTCTGTTCTACCCTCCTCTGAGCAAACACAGACCTTCTCTGGCGAATTTCAAGGATGTCTTCTCTTGGTGATTATTTGTGGGTTTCTTTTCTGGTCAACTATTAACTCTGAGGCTTGTCATGAAGTAAGTCTTGAGAGAAAGCGTGGAGCTCAAGTAGCTGTCTTCCTCTATGCCGCCATCTTGGCCGGAAGTCCCAAAAACCTTAAGCCATCATCTTTTATATTTATTGCATTAATTCCCTTGATATTCTTTACCTTTTGTTGCTCCAGAATAATTTTATTATTTTTTTTCTAGTTCTATAAAATAAATTTTGCCAATTTTATTGGTATGGTATTGAACAAGTAGATCAATTTAGTCAGGATTGTAATTTTTATTATATTAACTCAGCCTCATGAGCAATTGATATTTTTTTCAGTTGTTTTGATGCGATTTTATCTGTGTGAGGAATGTTGTGCAATTATGTTCATCCAATTTCTGTGTTTGTCTTGGCAAGTAGACATCTAAATACTTTATTTTGTCTACAGTTATTTTAAATGATATTTCTCATTTTATCACTTGCTAAGTGGACTGTCAGTAATATATAGAAATTAAAATGATTATTTTGGGTTTATTTTATATCCTGTGATTTTGCTAAAGCTGTTGATTGTTTTAAGTAGGTTTTGAGATAATGTCCTAGGATTTTCTAAGTATATTATACTGTCATATGAAAAGATTAAAACTTTAGTTCATTCCTGATTATTCTAATTCCTTTAATTTATGTTATTTGCTTATTGCTAAAACCAACATTTCTAGTACAATGATGAATCATAGTGTTGATAATAGGTATCTTTATTTGACCCCAAATCTCATTGATAATACTTGCAATTTCTTTCCTTTAAAACAAACAATTCTTGTTATTGGTTTTAGCAAGATAATGCATATTGCTATTTTTATATGTCTTTTTATCATAGCTTTTTATTTACAAAGCAAATGGATGAATTTTTTTTCAGCAAAACCTTCTGTTCCAAATTTTCCTTCCCCCTACACCCTTCCCCAGATGGCAGATGGTCCAAAACATGTTAAATATGTTAAAATATATGTTAAATGCAATATATGTATGTGTGTGTGTGTGTGTATATATATACACACACACACACACACCATATATATATATATATATATATATATATATATCTTGCTGTAAAAGAAAAATCAGATATAGAAAGGAAAAAAAAAACTGAAAAGAAAAACAAAAATACAATCAAACAATAACAGAAAGAATAAAAATGCTTTGTTGTGGTCCAAATTCAGTTCCAGAGTCCTCTTTTTGGGTACACATGGATTTCTTCATTACTGAACAATTGATACCTCTCTGAAACATCTCATTGTTGAAGAAAGACACATCCATCAGAATTGTTTGTCTTATAGTCTTGTTGTTGCCATGTGTAATGATCTCATGGTTCTGCTCATTTCACTTAACATAAATACATGTAAATCTCTTTAGACCTTGATGAAATAATCCTGATGGTCATTTCTTACAGAAAAAATAATATTCCATAACATTAATATACTATAATTTATTCAGCCATTCTCCAATTGATGGGCATCCATTCAATTTCCAGCTTCTAGCCACTACAAAAAGGGCTGCCATAAACATTTTTGTACATGTGGCTCCTTTTCCCTCCTTTAAGATCTCTTTGGGATATAATCCAAATAGAAATACTGCTGGGTCAAAGGATATGCACAGTTTGATAACTTTTTGAGTATAGTTTCAAATTGCTCTCCAGAATGGCTGGATCTATGCATATTTCCACCAAAAATGCATCAGTGTCCCAGTTTTCCCACATTCTCTCCAACATTTGTCATAATCTTTTCCTGTCATTTTAGACAATCTGACAGGTGCATAATGATATCTCAGAGCTGTCTTAATCTGCATTACTATGATCAATAGTGATTTGGAACACATTTTCCTATGACTAGAAATAGCTCCAATTTCTTCATCTCAAAATTAGCTGTTCATATTCTTTGACCATTTATCAATTGGAGAATGGCTTGATTTCTTATAAATTTGAGTCAACTCTATATATGTTGGAAATGAGATCTATATCAGAACCTTTGAATGTAAAAATGTTTTTTCCAGCTTATTGTTTCCCTTCCAATCTTGTCTGCATTAATTGTGTTTGGCCAAATACTTTTTCAACTTAATATAATCAATATTATCTATTTTATGATCAATAATTATCTCTACTTCTGCTTTGGTCGCAAATTGCTTCATCCTTCACAGGTCTGAGAGGTAAACTATCCAATGATCTTCTAATTTATTTGTAATATCATCCTTTATGCTTAATATGGTATTAAGTGTGGGTCAAAGTTTTAATTTCTTTCAGACTAGTTTCCAATTTTCCCAGTAGTTTTTGTCAAATAGTGAATTTGTATCTCCCAAACTTGTCAAACACTAGATTGCTATACTTATTTAATATTTTGTTCTATGAACCTAACCTATTCCATTGATATGTAGTCTATTTCTTAGCCAGTACCAAATGGTTTTGATAACTGCTGCTTTATAATATAGTTGTAGGTCTGGTTCAGCGAGACCATCTTCATTTTCATTCTTTATTCATTAATTCCCTTGAAATTCTTGACCATTTTTTCTACCAGATGAATTTTGTTGTTACTTTTTCTAGGTCACTAAAATTGTATCTTGGGAACTTATTAGTTATAGCACTAAATACATAGATTGGTTTCTTAATATTGTCATCTTTATTATATTCTCTCAACATATCCAAGAGCACTTGATATTTTTTTTTTTTGCAATTGTTTAGATCTGTCTTTATTTGTGTGTTTTGTATTTTTGCTCATATAGTTTCTGACTTTCCCTTGCCAGATAGAGTCTCAAATATTTTATACTATTGACAGTTATTTTAAACTTAATTTCTCTTTGCATGTCTTCATGTTGGATTTTGTTAGTGATATATAAAAATGATGATTTAGGTGGATTTATTTTGTATACTGTAACTTTGCTAAAGTTGTAGATTATTTCTAATAACTTTTTATTTGATTCTCTGAGGTTCTCTAAGTATACCTTCATATCATCTGAAAAGAGTGATACTTTGGTTTCCTCATTACCTACTCCAATTTCTTTAATCTCTTTTTCATCTCCTATTGACAAAGATAGTATTTCTAATATTTCTAATATATCATCATTGCTAATGGTGATAGTGTGCAACCTTGTTTCACACCTCATCTTACTGGAAATGATTTCAGTTTATGGCCATTACATATGATACTTACTGATAGTTTTATATAGATGCTACTGATTATTCTTAGGAAAAGCCAATTTATTCCTATGTTTTCTAGTGTTTTTAATAGGAATGGGTATTGGATTTTATTAAATGCTTTTTCTGCATTTATTGAGGTAATCATATGGTTTTGGTTAATTTGGATATTGATAAAAATCAATTATGCTTATAGTTTTCCTAATAGTGAACAAGTCATGCATTCCTGATACAAATCCTATTTGGTCATGGTATGTTATCTGGGGGAAGATTTTTTGCAATCTCTTTGCTAATATTTTATATAAGATTTTTACATCAATATTCATTACAGAGATTAGTCTGTAATTTTCTTTCTCTATTTTCATCCTACCTGGTTTAGGTATCGGTACCATTTCTGTGTCATATAATGAATGTGTTAGGAGTCCTTCCTTCCCTATTTTTTCAAATAGTTTATATAGATTTTGAGTTAATTGTTCTTTAAATGTTTGTAGAATTCAAAGGTAAATCGTGGAAATTAATAATTATTTTAAGGAAAGTTCCCTTTACCTCTTTGCTCTCTACTGTTTTCAATAAGAATGGGTGCTGGGTTTTGTCAAATGTTTTTGAGATTATTTTATAGATTTCTGTTGGTTTTGTTATTGATATAGTCTATTCTCATAACAATTTTCCTGATACTTAACCAGATTTTTTCCCCCTGGTAAAAGACCTTAAGCATAATGTATTATCCTGATGATAAATTATTGTAGTCTCTTTGCTAATATTTTATTTAAAAATTTATATCAATATTCATTAGGGATATTGGTCTGTAATTTTCTTTCTCTATTTAAGCTCTTCCTCGTTTGGGCATCAATGACATATTTGTGTCATAAAATTAATTTTACAATACTTTTTAAAATCTATTTTTGCAAATAGTTTACATAGCATTTGAATTAATTCTTATTTTAATGTTTGGTAAAATTCACTTGTAATCTGGCCCTGAAGATTTTTTTAAAGAGTTCATTAATGGCTTATTCAATTTCTTTTACAAAAATTGTACCATTTAAGTAACTTATTTCATCCTCTGTTAAGCCGTGTGATTTATATTTTTATAGATATTCATCCACTTAAATTAAATTTTCAGGCTTGCTGCTATAAAGTTGGACAAAATAGATCCCAATTATTACCTTAATTTCTTTGTCATTGGTGACAAGTTCACTTGATGATGGTGTTTTGTTTTGTTTTGTTTTCCTTTCCTTTTTTTGATGACAGTAATGAAAGTTTATTGATTATACTGTTGTTGTTGTTTTTTCCCCCACAAAACCAACACTTAATTTCTTTTATAAGTTCAATATGTTTTCTTACTCTACATGTTGTTTATCTCTCCTTTTAGTTTCAAAATTTCTAATTTAGTATTAAATTTGGGCTTTGTAATTTTTTTTAAAAACTTTTTTAGTTGCAGCCCTAATTCATTTAACTTTCCTTATTCTATTTTATTCATGTACCTATTTAGAGATATACAATTCCCTCTAAGAACTGCTTTGAGTGCTTAACTTTTGGTATGTTTTTTGTTTGTTTGTTTGTTTCTTTTTGTTTTTTTATTGTCACTCTCTTGGATAATATTATAGATAGTTTTTTGTGATTTTATTATTTGACCAATTCATTATTTATAATTAGATTATTTAATTTAAAGTTGGTTTTTAGTCTTTCTTTTCCTGACCCTTTCCTGAATTTTATTTTTATTCCACATGGTCAGAAAAGAAAGCATTTGCCATTTTTGTCTTTCTTCATTTAATTCTGAGGTTTTTGTGATGTAATACATATTCACTTTTTGTGTAGATTCCATGCACTGCGAAGAAATTATATATTTATTTCTTTGTGTCTATATTCAATTTTCTCCAGGTGTCTATCCTATCTAGATTTCTTATTAATTTTGTGGTTAGAGTTGTCTGATTCTTAGAGGGCAAGGTTGAGTTCTTCCACTAGTATACTTTTGTTATACTGTAACTGGTTTAAAATCTTCTCTAGGAATTTGCTCATCTACCACTTGGTGCATATGCATTTAGTATTTTTACTACTTCATTGTTTACACTACCCTATATCAAGATATATTTTGCTTCCTTATCACCTTTAACTAAATCTATATTTACTTTTTTTTTTTACCTGAAATTAGAATTGCTGCCCTTGCTTATTTTAGTGCAGCCAAAGATCAATAAATTCTGTTCTAATCATTTACCTTTAATCTATATGTGTCTCTCTGTGAGAAATGTGTTTCTTGTATACAAGTATTCTATTTTTTAATCTATTATGCTACTCACTTCTGTTTTTATGGAAGAGTTCATCTCATTTACATTCACAGTTATGATTACCAACTCTGTATTCCTCAATCTTATTTTCTCTGCTGTATATACTTTTGTAATTTCTTTCCACCTTATCCTTAGTCTTGTTTATTTTTTAATTTTATTTATAAAATTTTTGACAGTATATACACATGAGTAATTTTTTAATAATAACATTTTCCCTGGTATTCATTTTTCCAAATTATCCCCTCCCTCCCTCCACTCCCTCCCCCGATGACAGGCAATACCATACATTTTACATGTGTTACAATATAACCTAGATACAATATATGTGTGTAAATACCATTTTCTTGTTGCACGTTAAGTATTAGCTTCCGAAGGTATAAGTAACATGGGTAGATAGAGAGTAGTGCTAACAATTTACATTCACTTCCCAGTGTTCCTGCTCTGGGTATAGTTGTTTCTGTCCATCATTAATCAACTGGAAGTGAGTTGGATCTTCTTTATGTTGAAGATATCCACTTCCATCAGAATACATCCTCATACAACATTGAAGTGTAGAGCAATCTTCTGGTTCTATTCATTTTACTCAGCATCAGTTGATGTAAGTCTCTCCAAGCCTCTCGGTATTCCTCCTGCTGGTCGTTTCTTACAGAGCAATAATATTCCATAAACTTCATATACCATAATTTTCCCAACTATTCTCCAATTGATGGACATCCATTCATCTTCCAGTTTCTAGCCACTACAAAAAGAGCTGCCACAAACATTTTGGCACATACAGGTCCCTTTCCCCTCCTCAGTATTTCTTTGGGATATAAGTCCAATAGCAGCAATGCTGGATCAAAGGGTATACACAGTTTGATAACTTTTGGGGCATACTTCCAAATTGCTCTCCAGAATGGTTGGATTCTTTCACAACTCCACCACCAATGTATTAGTGTCCCAGTTTTCCCACATCCCCTCCAAAATTCATCATTATTTGTTCCTATCATCTTAGCCAATCTGACAGGTGTGTAGTGGTATCTCAGAGTGGTCTTAATTTGCATTTCTCTGATCAGTAGTGATTTGGAACACTCTTTCATGTGAATGGATATAGTTTCAATTTCATCATCTGAGAATTGTCTGTTCATATCCTTTGACCATTTATCAATTGGAGAATGGTTTGATTTCTTATAAATTAGGGTCAGTTCTCTATATATTTTGGAAATGAGACCTTTATCAGAACCTTTTACTTTAAAAATATTTTCCCAATTTGTTACTTCCCTTCTAATCTTGTTTGCATTAGTATTGTTTGTACAGAAACTTTTTAGTTTGATGTAATCAAAATCTTCTATTTTGTGATCAATAATGATCTCTAGTTCTCCTGGTCATAAATTCCTTTCTCCTCCACAGGTCTGTGAGGTAGACTATTCTCTGTTCCTCTAATCTATTTATTATCTCATTCTTTATGCCTAAATCATGGACCCATTTTGATCTTATCTTGGTATATGGTGTTAAGTGTGGATCCATATCTAATTTCTGCCATACTAATTTCCAGTTTTCCCAACAGTTTTTTTTCCAAATAATGAATTTTTATCCCTAATGTTGGTATCTTTGGGTTTGTCAAGACTAGACTGCTATAGATGTACCCTTTTTGTCCTTTGTATCTAATCTGTTCCACTGATTGACTGGTCTATTTCTTAACCAATACCAAATGGTTTTGGTGACTGCTGCTATATAATATAGCTTTAGGTTAAGTACACCTAGGCCACCTTCATCCGACTTTTTTTTTCATTAGTTCCCTTGAAATTCTCGACTTTTTATTCTTCCATATGAATTTTGTTGTTATTTTTTTCTAGGTCACTGAAATAGTTTCTTGGGAGTCTGATTGGTATAGCACTAAATAAATAGATTAGTTTGGGGAGTATTGCCATCTCCATTTGATGGGAGAGTTCATCCCATTCACATTTACAGTTAAAATTACTAATTCTGTATTTTCTGCCATCATATTATCCCCAGATTATGCTTTTTCCCTTGACTGCCCTGAACCCCTTCCCCGATATTTAATTTATAGACCCCACGAGTGATGCACAGCCCTCCCTTTTTTAGCATCCCTCCCCCCTCCTTCCAAGTCCCTTCCCTTATTCCCCTTTTCCTTTTCCCTTTTCCTCTTCCCCCTTTTAAAGAAAAGCTATCATATCTGAGAGAAGTTAGAAAGGGGGAGGAACATTATGTGAATATTACTCTCATCAGAATTGGCTAAAAGATAAAATAATTGATATATTTGTTTTACAGAGAATTCTCTTACCTCATTAAAAAGGAGGGGAAAAAAAGGGAAAAGGGAAAGAGTAATAATGGAAGGATACAAGAAAGAGGAAGGAATTTAAAGGGAAGGGGAAGGGATACTAAAAAGGAGGGCTGCATGATGCAAGGGAGCCCATAAGTTTAATACTGGGGAAGAGGTTCAGGGGGGCAAGGGAAAAAAAAAGCATTATCTGGGGATAATATGATGGCAGGAAATACAGAATTAGGAATTTTAACTGTAAATGTGAATGGGATGAACTCTTCCATTAAGTGGAGGTGGATAGCAGACTAGATCAAAAGTCAGAACCTTACAATATGTTGTTTACAGGAAACACTTTTAAAGGAGGGAGATACATACAGAGTAAAGGTAAAAGGTTGGAGCAGAATCTATTATCCTTCAAGTGAAGTGAAAAAAGCAGGGCTAGCCATCCTTATCTCAGATCAAGTAAAAGCAGAAATTGATCTAATTAAAAGAGATAAGGAAGGAAACTATATCTTGCTAAAGGGTAGCATAGACAATGAAGCTATATCAATAATAAACATATATGCACCAAGTGGTATAGCATCTAACTTCCTAAAGAAGAAGTTAAAGAGAGTTGCAAGAAGAAACAGATAACAAAACTCCAATAGTGGGAAATCTTAACATTGCACTCTCAGAACCAGATAAATCAAACCACAAAACAAATAAGAAAGAAATTAAAGAGGTAAATAGAATATTAGGAAAATTAGGTATGATAGATTTTTAGAGAAAACTGAATGGTGACAGAAAGGAATATACTTTCTTCTCAGCAGTTCATGGAACCTATACAAAAATTGACCATATATTAGGACATAAATATCTCAAAATTAAAAGCAGGAAGGGAGAAATAGGATAGGTTTTCTTTTCACATCATAAAGCAATAAAAACTACATTCAACAAAAGTTAGGAGCAAATAGACTAAAAAGTAATTGGAAACTAAATAATCTCATTTTAAAGAATGACTGGGTGAAACAGCAAAATATAGAAACAATTAATAATTTCACTATAGATAATGACAACGATGAGACATCATACCAAAATTTGTGGGATGCAGTTAAAGCGGTAATATGGGGAAAGTGTATATCTTTAGAGGCTTACTTGAATAAAATAGAGAAAGAGAAGATCAATGAATTGGGCTTACAACTTAAAAAGCTAGAAAAAGACCAGATTAAAAAAAATCAAATAATAAACTTGAAATTCTAAAATTAAAAAGAGAAATTAATAATATTAAAAGTAAAAAAAAAAACTATTGAATTAATAAATAAAACTAAGTGTTGGTTTTATTAAAAAACAAATAAAATATATAAACCTTTGGTAAATCTGATTAGAAAAATGAGAGAGGAAAATCAAATCATTAGTCTAAAAAATAAAAGGGGAAACTTTCCACCAATGAAGAGGAAATTAGAGAAATAACTTTATGCCAATAAACTTTATGCCAATAAATTTGATAATCTGAGTAAAATGGATGACTACCTCCAAAAATATAGGCTTCCCAGATTAACAGAGAAGGAAGTAAATTGCTTAAATAGCCAGGATCAGATGGATTTATATGTGAATTCTACCAAACATTCAAAGAACAATTAGCCCCAATGCTATATAAACTATTTGTAAAAATAGGGAATGAAGGAGTCCTGGTAAATTCCTTTTATGACACAGACATGGTACTGATATATAAACCAGGTAGGTAGAAAACAGAAGAATCTTTGGGATTCTCTAAGTATACCATCTTATCATCAGCAAAGAGTGATAATTTAGTTTCCTCATTACCTATTCTAATTCCTTTAATCTCTTTCTCCAATCTTACTGCCAAAGCTAGCATTTCTAATACAATATTGAATAGTAATAGTGACAGTGGACAATCTTGTTTCACTCCTCATCTTAATTGGAATGGTTGCAGTTTTTCCCCATTACATATGATGCTTATTGATGGTTTTAAATAGATAATACTGATTATTTTAAGGAAAAGTCCATTTATTCCTATATTCTCAAGTGGTTTTAATAGGAATGGATGTTGGATTTCATCAAATGCTTTTTCTGCATCTATTGAGATGATCATATGATTTTTGTTAATTTGGTATTTATATGGCCAATTATACTGATAGTTTTCCTAATATTAAACCAGCCCTGCATTTCTGGTATAAATCCTACTTGATCATGTTGTATTATCCTGGGGATGATTTTCCGTAGTCTTTTTGCTAATATCTTATTTAAGATTTTAGCATCAATATTCATTAGGGAAATTGTTCTATAGTTTTCTTTCTCTGTTTTCTTGAATGTCCATCTTATTCTCTGAAAGATAGTGCTCATTTAAGTGGATAGCTTCTTCTTGGCTGCAATCCAAGTTTCTTTCAGTTTATGAATATCTGATTCCAAGCCCTTTGATCCTTTAAGGTGAGAGCTTCAAGATCCTGGGTAATCCTTATTGTGGCCCCTTGGTATTTGAATTGTTTCTTTTGTGATACTTGCAATATTCTTTCCTTGATCTGATACTTCTAAATTTTTGCCATGGTATTACTTGGGGGTTTTCATTTTGGTTTTCTTTCAGGAAGTTATGGGTGATTTTTTTTTTAGTAGAAAAAGATTGCTAAGGTATATATATACATATATATATATATATATACCTGTTTCAATTTCAACCCAGAAGAAACTGTCTAACAATATCTGGTTTGATACCCCATTTCCTTTTGGTATTTTCACCTGCCTTCCTGAGAAGTTAGGGACAGTGTGATCACCTCCTTTTTGGTGTTCTCATCTTTCTTCCTGAGGAGTGAGCGAAGGAATGACCACCTGTGTTCTAAAACAAAAAAAAAAAAAGTGGGAGATATAGTAGGCAGGAACTGTGAAAAGGTATACTTGAATCATGACATGGTGCTTATGGCTGCACATGCTAAATGTGATGTAGTGAGGTAATTTTACTGAAGGTTTTAAGTGTTGAGGGAGGGACAAAGAACTCTCTTAGCCACAACATTCTCAGGAAGAGAAGACTTCACGCTCCAAATTCCAGAATCCAGACTCTATCTTTGACCAGCCATGTGGCCATTCTCCTGCATCCTTCAATTCTCCACCTAAAAACAAAGCATTCTAGCTGATCTCTAGGTCCTCCAGAGAGCTATCCTGGACATTACAATAAGGGACAATAAAGTCTAGCCTGATAATTTCATAGTAAAAATATGGTTTTAAAAAGTTATATGATTTGCCCAAAATCACACAGGTTTGAAATTATCAAGGCAGAATTCAAATCTATGTCCTCTGACTTCAGTCATTTACTTATTTTCATAGATATGTTCCACTCAGAATATTAAGGGAAATTTTCACCTATATTGCACAAAATTGTGAGTAATGATGCAATTATTTTTAGGAGAACAGATTATATTTAAGACATTCTGACTTCTAACACAAATCTAGAAACATGTAAGGGAAGTATGTATGACTGGTAGAGCTGAACAAAAGGGATAGTGTTCAATTGTAACTCTTCAATGTGATGGAAATAGCCTCCCTAAGAAATGCAAAATTTTGATCTGCATAATGTTTTTGATAAGTGCCTTCTTTACAGGTAGTTTGAGGAATGTCAACTTAGTTCAATATAGTATATGAAATATCAAACTGAGGGGCTTTAGCCCTTATTTTGGCACAATACCTATGAAATTGACAAATAATTTCTAATTTTCAGCCCTCAGTTTCCACATTTTCTATGCTTCTACAAAGTGCTTTGGAGGTTATTCCCAGATTTTTATAAGATCTTCTGATCAAAGAACTAAATGTTTTCCATGGTACCTTTCTTTATATTATGAAATTCCTCCTAAATTATAAATTTTATGATTAAGTAATGATAGCTTATTCATGGGAAAAATTCATTAGAAGGGGGAACAAGAATCATATCAACTACAATTGAGATATAATTAAGAAAAACATTTCTCTAGTCAGTAACTTCTAACTTTCCTTTACATTTTAGTGAATATTGTCATAACTTGTATTGCACTCTATAGGGACAATTCTAGCTGTGTATTAGGAATTTGGCAGAACACACAAATGAAGGAAATGTCTTCTAATTATTTAATTCTCCCTAGCAAAGACATGTTGGGGCCAAAAGTCCAGCAGGAGAAGTCAATATTTTAAAACAGATTAGAGAGCATTTTAGACTGAGCATGTCAGAAGTCATGATGCCAGAAGACCAAAAGGAAGACTTTTCAAACTTTTCCTTAGGATTTAATTTTTATGTCTTTCAATATTAAGTTTTATTTGTAAAAACAGCAGAAAACCTTTGATATGGCCCCAACTTGTGTATTCACCAACTCAGAAGAAAGTTATTTTAATTTTCAGTGCTATCCATCATTTCTTGACTCCATAAACCACACTGTCCATAGGATTTTCTTGGAAAATATATTGGAATGGTTTTCTACTTCCTTTTCCAGTGGATTAAGACAAAAAGAGATTAAATGATTTCTGCAGTTATATAGAGAGTAAAAGTATTAGACCAAATATTAACTCAAATCTCCCAGACTCCTGGCCCAGCTCTCTATCCACTGAACCCCAGAGGTGCCTATTATGTATAAATAGAAGCTAAATGGCTGCCAAAAGTTACATAGATCTTAAATATTTGAAGCTGTTTTTGATCACACCTTCCTGACTACAGGTCTAACACTGTTTTCACTGAGCCATCTAACAGGCCTTCAAAAGGAAAATTTTTATGTTCTAACAGGACCCAGAACAAACTTTCAACAAATGTTCTAAAAACAATCAATATTGTGAAAAACAAAATAATTTAAAAGAAAGGATGCTGGATTTGAATTAAAAATAATTAGTTTTAAAACTTTTTTCATATACTATATTACCTAAACAAACCAGCTGTTCTCTTTGGGGTTGTTTTCACATTTATAAAATGAGACTGCTGGGCTGTATGACATTTGAGAGTCATTCCAACTCAAAAGCTGTTATCTTTTGATTTGTGGTACAGGGGCCCATTATAAACTCCTTAAAAATGATAATTCTGACCCATAGACAGTTGTAATTGTTTGGTTGTTTGTCTTGCAGATCCTGTTCTTTCATTGAGACTCGTTTCATGGTCAAAAAAATCATGTTGTCCTGAGAACTGGGAATGAATAGAAAAAAAGATATTTTCTTTCCCCCCCTCATCCTCAATTTAATGCAGATTACAACACAAAGTAAAATGATTTTACTAAAAAGATATTAGAAATAATCCACAACAAGATTAGAAGGGAAGCAAAGTGTCAGGATACAAAATAAAACCACATAAATCATCAGCATTCTTATATGCCACTAACATAATCCAACAGTTAGAGTTACAAAGAGAAATTCCATTTAAACTAACTACCAATAGTATAAAATATTTAGAAATCTATCTGCCAAGGAAAAATCAGAAAATATATTAGCAAAATTACAAAACACTTTCCACACAAATTAAGTCTGATCTAACCAATTGAAAAAATATTAAATGCTCTTGGATAGGGAGAGCAAATATAATAAAGATGACAATACTAATTAACTAATCTATTTATTTAGTGCTATACCAATCAGACTCCCAAAAAACTATTTCAATGACCTAGAAAAAATAACAACAAAATTCATATGGAAAAACAAAAGGTCAAGAATTTCAAGAGAATTAATGAAAACAAAATCAAATGAAGGTGGTCTAGCTGTACCAGATTTAAAATTATATTATAAAGCAGCGGTTACCAAAACCATTTGGTATTGGCTAAGAAATAGACTAGTTGATTAGTGGAATACGTTAGGTCCAAAGGACAAAATAATCAATAACTTTAATAATCTAATTTTTGACAAACCCAAGGACACTAGCTTTTGGGATAAGAACTCAATGTTTGACAAAAACGCTGGAAAAATTGGAAATTAATATGACAGAAATTATGTATTGACCCACATTTAACACAGTACACCAAGATCAGGTCAAAATGGGTTCATGACCTCGGTATAAAGAATGAGAATATAAATAAATTAGAGGAACATAGGATAGTTTCCCTCTCAGACCTGTGGAAGAGGAATGAATATATGTCCAAAGAATAACTAGAGATCATTTTTGATTGCAAAGTAGAAAACTTTGATCATATCAAATTGAAAAGTTTTTTTTTAAACAAACAAAACTAATGCAGATAAGATTACTTAGAATGGAAACAATAAACTGGGGAAACATTTTTACAGTCAAAAGTTTTCATAAAGGTCTCATTTCCAAAATATATAGAGAATTGACTTAAATTTATAAGAAATCAAGCCATTCTCCAATTGATAAATGGTCAAAGGATATGAACAAGACAATTCTCAGAGGAAGAAACTGAAATTATTTCTAGCCATATAAAACGATGTTCTGTCATTATTAATCAAAGAAATGCAAATTCAGACAACTCTGAGATTCCAATACACACCTGTTAGATTGGCTAGAATGAGGAAAGATAATGCAGAATGTTGGAGGGCATGTAGGAAAACAGGGACACTGATACATTGTGGGTGGAATTGTGAAAGAATCCAGCCATTCTGGAGAGCAATTTGGAACTATGTTCAAAAAGTTATCAAACTGGGCATACTCTTTGACCCAACAGTGTTACTACTGGGCTTATATCCCAAAGAGATCTAAAAGAAAGGAAAGGGACCTATATGTGCAAGAATGGTTGTGGCAGCCCTCTTTGTAATGGCCAGAACCTTTTTCTTCAAGAATCCATTGCCAATTATGTAATAGTAGCCAGGTTATCTTTAATAGAAATCTGTGTGTAAAATTTGGAGTTGTGGCCAATAAAATTTGCTCCTGAGGGATGGTTTTACAGCATACATTAAATTGTGCATATATTGTCAGGGTTTATCCCAGATAATTGTCCTATTCACTCAATGGACTTTAATAAAATTCTTGAGACAAGCACTGGGTAAAGAATAAGGCTTTGTAATGGTTGTGTTAGAAGTTTCACCTACTCTATCACACTGTGTCCTTGATAAAGGACTGCTGTGAATGATTCTTTTATAACAAAAACTGACATTTCCAAGAGTTTTTGAGTAACATTTTCAATCACATTGGATAAAGTCAGTTCAGTTTCTCTCAAAGCCTCTTGAGCTTCTCTTGTAAGCTCACATGGATGTTTAAAGCAGCTTCTTCCTTTAAAACGTCATATAATGTTTGTAATCCATTGGATATCTCCTATCAATTTCTGAAAGTCATTTAAGATGTTCATCATCTCTGTTCTTTTTTTAAATTTTATTTTAATTTTATTATTATAACTTTTTATTTACAAAATTCATGGATGGGTAATTTTTTTAGCATTGACCCTTGTAGGTTGCCAACTATCACCATTACTATTCAATATAGTACTAGAAACGCTAGCCTCGGCAATAAGAGCCGAGAAAGAGATTCAAGGAATTAGAGTAGGAAATGAGGAAATTAAACTATCACTTTTTGCAGATGACATAATGGTATACTTAGAGAACCCCAAAGACTCTGCTAAAAAGCTACTAGAAATAATTCAAAATTTCAGCAAAGTGGAAGGATACAAAATAAATCCAAATAAATCCTCGGCATTTTTATATATCACTAAAAAAATGCAACAGCAAGAGATACAAAGAGAAATTCCATTCCAAACAAATGTTGAGAGTATAAAGTATTTGGGAATCCATCTACCAAAGAAAAGTCAGGAATTATATGAGAAAAATTACAAAACACTTGCCACAAAAATAAAATCAGATTTAAATAATTGGAAAGACATTCAGTGCTCTTGGATAGGCCGAGCAAATATAATAAAGATGACAATACTCCCCAAACTAATCTATTTATTTAGTGCTATACCAATCAGACTCCCAAGAAACTATTTCAATGACCTAGAAAAAATAACAACAAAATTCATATGGAAGAATAAAAGGGCGAGAATTGCAAGGGAACTAATGAAAAAAAACTCAGAGGAAGGTGGTCTAAGTGTACCTGATCTAAAGCTATATTATATAGCAGCAGTCACCAAAACCATTTGGTATTGGCTAAGAAATAGACCGGTAGATCAGTGGAACAGATTAGATACAAAGGACAAAAAAGGATACATATATAGCAACCTAATCTTTGACAAACCCAAAGATACCAACATTAAGGATAAAAATTCATTATTCGGAAAAAAACTGTTGGGAAAACTGGAAATTAGTATGGCAGAAATTAGATATGGATCCACACTTAACACCATATACCAAGATAAGATCAAAATGGGTCCATGATTTAGGCATAAAGAGGGAGATAATAAATAGATTAGAGGAACAGAGGATAATCTACCTCTCAGACTTGTGGAGGAGGAAGGAATTTTTGACCAGAGGAGAACTAGAGATCATTATTGATCACAAAATAGAAGATTTTGATTACATCAAACTAAAAAGTTTCTGTACAAATAATACTAATGCAAACAAGATTAGAAAGGAAGTAACAAATTGGGAAAATATTTTTAAAAACAAAGGTTCTGACAAAGGTCTCATTTCCAAAATATATAGAGAACTGACCCTAATTTATAAGAAACCGAACCATTCTCCAATTGATAAATGGTCAAAGGATATGAACAGACAATTCTCAGAGGAAGAAATTGAAACTATATCCACTCACATGAAAGAGTGTTCCAAATCACTACTGATCAGAGAAATGCAAATTAAGACCACTCTGAGATACCACTACACACCTGTCAGATTGGCTAAGATGACAGGAACAAATAATGATGAATGTTGGAGGGGATGTGGGGAAACTGGGACACTAATACATTGCTGGTGGAGTTGTGAAAGAATCCAGCCATTCTGGAGAGCAATTTGGAACTATGCCCAAAAAGTTATCAAACTGTATACCCTTTGACCCAGCAGCGCTACTACTGGGATTATATCCCAAAGAAATACTAAAGAGCGGAAAGAGACATATATGTGCCAAAATGTTTGTGGCAGCTCTTTTTGTTGTAGCTAGAAACTGGAAGATGAATGGATGTCCATCAGTTGGAGAATGGTTGGGTAAATTGTGGTACATGAAGGTTATGGAATATTATTGCTCTGTAAGAAATGACCAGCAGGAGGAATACAGAGATGCCTGGAGAGACTTAAACCAACTGATGCTGAGTGAAATGAGCAGAACCAGAAGATCACTGTACACTTCAACAACAATACTGTATGAGGATGTATTCTGATGGAAGTGGAAATCTTCAACATAAAGAAGATCCAACTCACTCCCAGTTGATCAATGATGGGCAGAGGTAGCTACACCCAGAGAAGAAACACTGGGAAGTGAATGTAAATTGTTAGCACTAATATTTGTCTGCCCAGGTTGCATGTACCTTCGGATTCTAATGTTTATTTTGCAACAAGAAAATGATATTTGCACACATGTATTGTACCTAGTCTATATTGTAACACATGTAAAATGTATGGGATTGCCTGTCATCGGGGGGAGGGAATAGAGGGAGGGGGGCGTAATTTGGAAAAATGAATACAAGGGATAATATTATAAAATATATATATATATATATATATATATATATATATATAATAATAAAAAATTAAAAAAAAAACATTGACCCATGTAAACCCTTTTGTTCCAACTTTTCCCTGCCTTCCTCCCACCCCCTTCCCTAGATGGCAGGTAGTTAATACATGTTAAATATGGTAAAGTATATGTTAAATCCATTATATGTACACATATTTATACAGTTTTCTTGCTTTACAAGAAAAATCAGATGTAGGAAGAAAAAAGCCTTAGAAGGAAAACAAAAATAAAAGCAAACAATAACAAAAAGATTGAAAATGGTATGTTGTGGTCCACACTCATCTCCCATAATTTTTTTCCCCTTGGGTGTAGCTAATTCTCTTCTTTTTATTTATTTTAATTTTATTTTATTTTTAAATAGTTTTTATTTACCAATATATGCATGGGTAATTTTACAACATTTACAATTGCCAAATCTTTTGTTCTAATTTTTCCCCTCCTCCCCCCCAGATAGCAGGTTGACCAGTACATGGTAAATATGTTAAAATATAAATTAAATAAAATATATGTATACATGTCCAAACAGTTGTTTTGCTGTACAAAAAGAATTGGACTTTGAAATAGTGTACAATTAACCTGTGAAGAAAATCCAAAATGCAGGCAGATAAAAATAGAGGGATTAGGAATTTTATGTAGTGGTTCATAGTCATCTCCCAGAATTCTTTTGCTGGGTGTAGCTGGTTCAGTTCCTTACTGCTCTATTGGAACTGATTTGGTTAATTTCATTGTTGAAAATGGCCACATTCATCAGAATTGATGATCATATAAGATTGTTGTTGAAGTATACAATGATCTCTTGCTCCTACTCATTTCATTCAGCATCAGTTCATGTAAGTCTCTCCAGGCATTTCTGAAATCATCCTGTTGGTCATTTCTTACAGAACAATAATATTCCATAACATTCATATACCACAATACCACAATTTATTCAGCCATTCTCCAATTTATGGACATCCACTTAGTTTCCAGTTTCAAAAATTCAGGTGAATTTCATCTATTTCTGATGAAAAAGCCTTAGTTGAAAAAAAATTGATCTTGGATCCATACTAAAGAAAAACATAAAAAGATAAAAAGGAAAGAATGCTTGATAATTATATTTCTGTTATGGGTATATTTAGAGAGTGCAGCTATAATTTGATTTCATTATGAAAATATGAGAAAGAAATCATAAGTAGAAAGGGATTTGTACTAGAAAATAAAAAGAGGAAAATAGAGGTAAAATAAGGGTACTTCACATATCATGAAGAAGCAAAGAAGACCTATTATAACTGATGGACAGATGGGAGAGGGATGAGCATTGTGTGAATTTTACTCCTCTAAGAATTGGCTCAAAGAGATAATATCTGACATATTTGTTTTCACAGAGAGACTTGTCTCACCTTATAGGGAAATGGGAAGGAAAGGAAAGGAAATGCTAATAGAAGGGTATAATATTCTCCTCTAAAATGTAATGTTCTCTCGGAGCAGATTTCTTGGGGGGCTTATGGAGGCATCTGTCATTTCAGTTCAGAGTAATCACCCAAAATCCAGCCTGGTATTAAAGTCCAAATTATTTATTGTCTCCTTCTCTTGGGGCTGGGCTAATTTTTTAGAGGCCTTCCGGATCTTGGTCTCAGTGTTCTCCACAGGACAACCTGCCACCTCTTCTCTGTCTTCCTTGGTTCTGCCTGATTGCTTTCTCTGGCTTCTGAATCTGCTCAACTGAATTCTGGCTGAGGCTTGGAGAACTTCTAGTGGTCTTGTCCTTTCTGGCCCTGGGAGCTCTTCTTTATATGGTCCACACTGAATATACACCAATCGTTATATTACTAGGAAATCATTAATTTTTGTAGAATTAAATCAATGCTAAATTAGATTTAACCATTGTCTCCTCAATTCCACTTAGTAACTTGTTTCAAGTTCTGGCCCATAACATTTATTTATAAGATCAGATCAATCATACTGAACAATGCTAAATTAGATAATTATTTTCTCTTTCAATTCCACTGTCTTACTACCTTGTAAGAATTGTAATAGAAGGGAAAACAGAAAATGTGTAAGGAAGGGGGAGGGGTTCCCAAAAGGGAGGTGGTGGTGAGAAAGAAAATATTGGGGAGAAGGGAAAGGGGAAGGGAGTGAGAAAAGAACAACTTGAGGTGAATGAGATGGCAAGAAATACAGAACTGTTCATTTTAACTGTGAATATAAATGGAAAGAACTATCCCATAATACAGAAGTAGATAGAAGACTGGACTAAAAGTTAAAATCCCATAATATATATTTTTTACAATAACACATTTAAAGCAGAGTAAGGTAAATGACTAGAGCAGAATTGATTATGCTTCAGCTAAAGAAAAAAAAAAAGGGGGGGTAGCAATCCTGATGTCAGGTCAAGCAAAAGCAAAAGTAGATCTAGTTAAAGGAGATAAGATATCATGCTAAAGTATACCAAAGATAATTAAGCATATCAATACTAACCATATATACAGGAAGTGGTTTAGTATCTAAATTTCTAGTGGGAAGTTAAAAGAGCTGCAAGAAGAAATAGATAACAAAACTATACTAATAAGAAATCTCATCCTTGATTTCTCAGAGATAGTTAAATTAAATTACAAAATAAATAAAAATAAATTAAAGAGGTAAACAGCATTTTAGAAAAAAAATAGTTATGAGAGATCTTTAGAGAAAATTGAATGGAGACAGGAAGGACAATACTTTTTTTTTTTCTGGGCTGTGCATGGAATTTATGCAAAAATTGACCATATATTAGAACATAAAATCCTCAAAATCAAATGCAGAAAGGCAGGAATAGTAAATTCATTTTTTTTCAGATCATGATGCAATAAAAATCACATGCAATAAAAGGTCAGGCAAAAAGAGATGAAAAATTAATTGGTAATTAAATAATCTAATGCTGAAGAATGAATGAGTGAAACAACAAATCATAGACAAATAACTTCATCCAAGAGAATGAAAATAATGAGACAACATAACAAAATTTGTGGGATGCAGCCAAAGTGATTATAACGATAAATTTTATATCTCTATATGCTTAGTTGCATAAAATCGAGAAATAGAAGATCAATTAATTGGGTTTACAACAGGAAAAGCTAAAAAAAACAACAATTTAAAAGCCCTCAATTAAATATCAAATTTGAAATTCTGAAAATCCAAGAGGAGATTAATAAAATGGAAAGTAAGAACAATTTAATTAATAAATAAAACTAAGAATTGGTTTTGTGAAACAAGCTACAACCTTTATTTAATTTGATTAGAAAAAGCAAAGAAGAAATATCAAATTATTAAGTCTCAAAAATGAAAAGGGAGAACTTTCCCACCAATGAAGATTAAATTAAACCAATAATTAGGAGTTAATTTTCCAATTTATTTGTCAATAAATTTTATAATATAAATGAAATGGAGAAATATCTACAAAAATATATAATGTCCAAGATAACACAAGAGGAAATAAATTATTTGAATAGTCCCATTTCAGAAAAATAAATAGAACAAATAATTAATCACCTCCTTCAGAAAAAGTCTTCAGGGCAAGATGGATTTTCATGTGAATTGGACTGAATATTTAAAGAATAATTAATTCCAAATATATGAACTATTTGAAAAAATAGGGAAAAAAAGATTCCTACCAAATTCTTTTTATAACACAGATATGGTGCTGATAACTTAACAAGACAGGGTCAAAACAGAGAAAGAAAATTATAGACCAATTTCCTAATGAATATTGATGCAAAAATCTTAAATAAGATATTAGCAAAAAGATTATAGAAAGTCATCCCCATGATAATACAATGTGACTAAGTAGGATTTATACCAGGAATGCTGTGTTAGTTAATAAAACTATTAGCATAATTGACATTATCAAACAGACTAACAAAAATCATATGATTATCTCAATAGACACAGAAAAAAACATTTGCTAAAATCCAACACCCTTTCCTATTAAAAAACACTAGAGAGTATAGGAATAAATGAACTTTTCCTTAAAATATTCAGCAGCATCTATTTAAAACCATCAGTAAGCATCATATATAATGAGAATTAACTAGGAACCATTCCCAATAAAATGATCATTACTATTCAATATTGTTTTAGAAATGCTAGTTATGGAATTTAGAAGTGCTAGATTGAAATGAATTAGAGTAGATAATGAGTAAAACAAATTATCACTTTTTGCAGAAGATATGATGATATATTTAGAGAACCCCAGAGAATCTACTAAAAAAAAAACTATTAGAAATAATCCACAACTTTAGCACTTTAGCAAAGTTGCAGGATACAAAATAAATCTACATAAATCACAACATTTTAATGCATCACTAACAAAATGCTACAATAACAGATAAAAAGAGAAATTCAATTAAAAATGATTGTCAGTATGATAAAATATTTAGTAACCTACCTGCCAAGGGAAAGACAGGAACTATATGAACAAAACTACAAAACACTTTCCACACAAATAAAGTCAGATCTAAACAACTAGAAAAACATCAAGTGCTGTTAGGTCAAGCAAATATAATAAAAATGGCAATACTACTGAAACTAACCTATTTATTTAGTACTATACCAATCAAACTCCCAAAAAACTATTTTGTTGAACTAGAAAAGATAACAACAAAATTCATCTGGAAGAATTTCAAGGGAATTAATGAAAAAGTAAGCAAATGACTAGTGGGCTTATATCCCAAAGAAATACTAAAGAAGGGAAAGGGACCTGTATGTGCCAAAATGTTTGTGGCAGCCCTTTTTTATAGTGACTAGAAACTAGAAAATGAATGGATGCCCATCAATTGGAGAATGGTTGGGTAAATTATGGTATATGAATGTTATGGAATATTATTGTTCTATAAGAAATGACCGGCAGGATGAATACAGAGAGGATTGGAGAGACTTACATCAACTGATGCTGAGTGAAATGAGCAGAACTAGGAGGTCATTATACACTTCAACAACAGTACTATATGAGGATGTATTCTGATGGAAGTGGATATCTTTAACATAGAGAAGAGCTAATCCAACTCCAATTGATCAATGATGGACAGAATGAGCTGCACCCAGAGAAGAAACACTGGGAAATGAGTGTAAACTGTGAGGATCCAATTCTTCCTTTGCAAAAACAACAACAACAAAATTCGGTTCTGCACATATATATTGTACCTAGGATATACTATAACATATTTAATATGTATGGGAATGCCTGCTGTCTAGGGGAAGGGGTAGAGGGAAGGAGGGGAAAATTCGGAACAGAAGGGAGTACAAGGTATAATGTTGTAAAAAATTACCTATGCATATGTACTGTCAAAAATGTTATAATTATAAAATTAATAATGAAAAACTCCAGCACTGCTAACAAGAGAAAGAAAGAAAGAAAGAAAGAAAGAAAGAAAGAAAGAAAGAAAGAAAGAAAGAAAGAAAGAAAGAAAGAAAGAAAGAAAGAAAGAAAGAAAGAAAGAAAGAAAGAAAAAAAGAAAGAAAGAAAGAAAAGAGAGTCAGTGAAATAGGTTATATTCACAGGACAAAGTAGCCAATAACTATAGCAATATAGTATTTGAGAAACCCCCAAACCCCAGATTTGGGGATAAAAATTCACTATTTGACAAAAACTTCTGGGAAAATTGGAAACTACTATGGCAGAAACTAAGCATTGACCTACACCTAACACCATATAACAGATAAGGTCAAAATGGGTTCATGATCTAGACTTAAAGAATGATATAAACAAATTAGAAGAATATAGGGTAGTTTACCTCTCAGACTTGTGGAAGAGGAAGAAATTTGGTATCAAAGAAGAACTAGAGATTATTATTGACTACAAAACAGATAATTTTGATTACATTAAGTTTTTTTTTTTTGGGGGGGATGATATGATCTTTTTTTTAATTTTTATTTTATTTTATAATTATAACATTTTTGACAGTACATATGCATGGGTAATTTTTTACAACATTATCCCTTGCACTTACTTCTATTCAGATTTTTTCCCTTCCTCCCCCAACCCCCTCCCCCAGATGGCAAGCAGTCTTATATATGTTAAATATATTACAGTATATTCTAGATACAATATATGTGTGTAGAAACGAATTTTTTGTTGCACAGGAAGAATTGGATTCAGAAGGTAAAAATAACAGTTTACATTAATTTCCCAGTGTTCCTTTTCTGGATGTAGCTGGTTCTGTCCATCATTAATCATTGGAATTGGATTAGCTCTTCTCTATGTTGAAGAAATCCACTTCCATCAGCATACATCCTTGTACAGTATCATTGTTGAAATGTATAATGATCTTCTGGTTCTGCTCATTTCACTCAGCATCAGTTGATGTAAGTCTCTCCAAGATTCTCTGTATTTCTCCTGTTGGTCATTTCTTATAGAACAATAATATTCCATAACATTCATATACCATAGTTTACCCAACCATTCTCCAATTGATGGACATCCATTCATCTTCCAGCTTCTAGCCACTATGAAAAGGGCTGCCACAAACATTTTGGCACATACAGGTCCCTTTCCCTTCTTTAGTAGTTCCTTGGGGTATAAGCCCAGTAGTAGTATGGCTGGGTCAAAGGGTATGCACATTTTGATAACTTTTTGGGCATAATTTCAGATTTCTCTCCAGAATGGTTGGATTCTTTCACAACTCCAGCAACAATGCATCAGTGTCACAGTTTTCCCACAGCCCCTCCAACATTCATCGTTATTTGTTCCTGTCATCTTAGCCAATCTGACAGGTGTGTAATGATATCTCAGAGTTGTCTTAATTTGCATTTCTCTGATCAATAGTGATTTGGAACACTCTTTCATATGAGTGGAAATAGTTTTAATTTCATCATCTGAAAATTGTCTGTTCATATCCTTTGACCATTTATTAATTGGAGAATGGCTTGATTTCTTATAAATTAAAGTTAATTCTCTGTATATTTTGGAGATGAGGCCCTTATCAGAACCTTTAACTATAAAAATGTTTTCCCAATTTGTTACTTCCCTTCTAATATTGTTTACATTAGTTTTGTTTGTGTAGAAACTTTTTAATTTGGTGTAATCAAAATGTTCTATTTTGTGATCAATAATGGTCTCTAGTTCTCCCTTGGACACAAACTCCTTCCTCCTCCACAAGTCTGAGAGGTAAACCATCCCATGTTCCTCCAATTTATTTATGATTTCGTTCTTTATGCCTAAATCTTGGACCCATTTTGATCTAATCTTAGTATGTGGTGTTAAATGTGGGTCCATGCCTAGTTTCTGCCATACTAATTTCCAGTTTTCCCAACAGTTTTTGTCAAATAATGAATTCTTATTCCAAAATTTGGGATCTTTGGGTTTGTCAAAGATTAGATTGCTATTTTTATTCACTATCTTGCCCTGTGAACCTAACCTATACCACTGATCAACTAGTCTATTTCTTAGCCAATAGCAAATGGTTTTGGTGACTTTTGCTTTATAATATAGCTTTAAATCAGGTACACTTAGACCACCTTCCTCTGACTTTTTTTTCATTAGTTCCCTTGCAATTCTCGACCTTTTATTCTTCCATATGAATTTTGTTGTTATTTTTTCTAGGTCATTAAAATAGTTACTTGGGAGTCTGATTGGTATAGTACTAAATAAATAGATTAGTTTGGGGAGTATTGTCATCTTTATTATATTCGCTCAGCCTATCCAAGAACACTGAATGTCTTTCCAATTATTTAAATCTGACTTTATTTTTGTGGCAAGTGTTTTGTAATTTTGCTCATATAATTCCTGACTCTCCTTTGGTAGATATCTTCCCAAATATTTTATACTATCGACTGTTATTTTGAATGGAATTTCTCTTTGTATCTCATGCTCTTGGATTGTGTTGGTAATGTATAAAAATCCTGAGGATTTATGTGGAGTTATTTTGTATCCTGCAACTTTGCTAAAATTCTGAATTATTTCTAATAGCTTTTTAGCAGAGTCTTTGGGGTTCTCTAAGTATACCATCATGTCATCTGCGAAAAGTGACAATTTGATTTCTTCATTTCCTACTCTAATTCCTTGAATGCCTTTCTCGGCTTTTATTGCTGAGGCTAGAGTTTCTAGTACTATATTGAATAGTAATGGTGATAGTGGGCAACCTTGTTTCACTCCTGATCTTACAGGGAAAGGTTCTAGTTTATCACCATTACATATGATGTTTACTGAAGGTTTAAAATATATGCTCCTTATTATTTTAAGGAATAGTCCATTTATTCCTATACTCTCAAGCGTTTTTAGTAGGAATGGATGTTGGATTTTGTCAAATGCTTTTTCTGCATCTACTGAGATGATCATATGTTTTTTATTAATTTGATTATTAATATGGTCAATTATACTAATAGTTTTCCTAATATTAAACCAGCCCTGCATTCCTGGTATAAATCCCACTTGGTCATAGTGTATTTTCCTGGGGATGATTTTCTGAAGTCTATTTGCTAATATCTTATTTAAGATTTTAGCATCTATATTCATTAAGGAAATTGGTTTATAGTTTTCTTTCTCAGTTTTCGATCTACCTGGTTTAGGTATCAGTACCATGTCTGTGTCATAGAAGGAATTTGGTAGGACTCCTTCAATCCCTATTTTTTTCAATTAGTTTACATAGCATTGGAGTTAGTTGTTCTTTAAATGTTTTGTAGAATTCACCTGTAAATCCATCTGGTCCTGGGGACTTTTTCTTAGGAAGTTGGTTAATAGCTTGGTCTATTTCTTTTTCTGAGATGGGACTATTTAGACTACTTACTTCTTCCTCTGTTAATCTGGGCAAGCTATATTTTTGAAGGGATTCTTCCATTTCATTTAAGTTATCGAATTTATCGGCATAAAGTTGAGCAAAGTAGCTCCTAACTATTGTTCTAATTTCCTCTTCATTAGTGGTGAGTTCACCCTTTTCATTTTCAAGACTATCAATTTGCTTTTTCTCTTTCCTTTTTTTAATCAGGTGTACTAAGGGTTTGTCTATTTTGTTGGATTTTTCATAAAACCAACTCTTAGTTTTATTAATTAAATCAATAGTTTTTTTACTTTCAATTTTATTAATCTCACCTTTTATTTTTTGAATTTCAAGTTTTGTGTTTGTCTGGGGGTCTTTAATTTGTTCCTTTTCTAGCAATTTTAGTTGTAAGCCCAATTCGTTGGCCCTCTCTTTCTCTCTTTTATGCAAGTAGGCCTGTAGAGATATAAAACTTCCCCTTATTACTGCTTTGGCTGTATCCTACACATTTTGGTATTATGTCTCATTATTATCATTTTCTTGGGTGAAGTTATTAATTATGTCTATGATTTGCTGTTTTACCCAATCATTCTTTAGTATAAGATTATTTAGTTTCCAATTATTTTTTGGTCTATTTTCCCCTGGCTTTTTATTAAATGGTATTTTGATTGCATTATGGTCTGAAAAGCTTGCATTTACTATTTCTGCCTTACTGCATTTGACTTTGAGGTTTTTATGCCCTAGTATATGATCAATTTTTGTATAGGTTCCATGAACTGCTGAAAAGAAAGTATATTCCTTTCTGTCTCCATTTAGCTTTCGCCAAAGATCTATCATATCAAACTTTTCTAGTATTCTATTTACCTCTTTGACTTCTTTCTTATTTATTTTGTGGTTTTATTTATCTAATTCTGAGAGTGCAAGGTTCAGATCTCACGCTATTATAGTTTTGCTATCTATTTCCTCTTGCAGCTCTCTTAATTTCTCTTTTAAGAATGTAGATGCTGCACCACTTGGTGCATATATGTTTAATATTGATACTGCTTCATTATTGATGCTGCCCTTTAGCAGGATATAATGGCCTTCCTTATCTCTTTTAATTAGATCAATTTTTGTTTTTGCTTGATCTGAGATGAGGATGGCTACTCCTGTTTTTTTGGTTTTGCCTGAAGCATAATAGATTCTGCTCCACCCTTTTACTTTTAGTTTGAATATATCACCCTGTTTCAGGTGTATTTCCTGTAAACAACATATAGGAGGATTCTAACTTTTATTCCAGTCTGCTAACTGCTTCTTCTTTATGAGGCAATTTGCCCCATTCACATTTATGGTTAGAAGGACTAATTCTATATTGCTTGCCATCCTATTAACCCCTGCTTATGCTTTTCCCCTTTCCTTCCCTTTTACCCTCCAATCCAGTATTAAACTGGTGAACACCACTTGCTTTTCATAGCCCTCCCTTTTTAGAATCCCTCCCCCACCTTAAAGATCCTCCCCTTATTTTACCCCTTTTCCTCGAAATTACTGTATTCCCTTCCCCTTAGCTTGCTCCTTCCCTTTCACTTTTCAATGAAGTGGAGGAAGTTTCACCATAAATCAAATACGTCTATTGATACACACTATGTTCATCTTCCTCCTTTCTTTCTCTCAGATATAATAGGTTACCTTTGCCTCTTCATGAGATGTAGTACCACCACTTTACACTATGATATAATCTCCTTTCCACCTCTAGTTTCTAAGACAAATTGTACATATGTTCTTTACATATTTTTTTGACAGAAATATAGTTCTCAAGATTTCTTTTTACCTTTTTAGAAATCTCTTGAGTTCTGTATTTGAAGATCAAACCTTTTATGTATGGCTGATTTTTTCATCAAAAATAGATGAATTCATTTATTTTGTTAAATGTCCATCTTCTTCCCTGGAAAATGATGCTCATTCTTGCTGGGTAAGTTATTCTTGGCTGTATACCAAGTTCCTTAGCCTTTCGGAATATCATGTTCCAGGCCCTGCGTTCTTTTAATGTGGACGCTGCTAGAACCTGGGTTATCCTTATTGTGGATCCTCCATATCTGAATTGCTTTTTTCTAGCAGCTTCCAATATCTTTTCCTTTGTTTGATGGTTCTTGAACTTGGCCACTATATTTCTTGGCGTTTTGATTTTAGGGTCCCTTTCAGTAGGTGATCGATGAATTTTTTCAATGTCTATTTTACCCTCTGTTTCCAGAATGTCTGGGCAGTTCTCTTTGATAATTTCCTCCAAAATGGTGTCCAAGCTCTTTTTTTCCTCCCATTTTTCAGGGAGTCTGATTATTCTCAAATTGTCTCTCCTGGATCTGTTTTCCAGGTCTGTTGTCTTTCTGTTAAGGTACTTGACATTCTTTTCAATTGTTTCATTTCTCTGGTTTTGCTTGACTACCTCTTGGTTTCTCCTTGAGTCATTCATTTCTACTTGTTCCAGTCTAATTTTCAATGATGTATTTTCTTCACTCACTTTTTTATATCTCTTTGTGATTGTCCAATTGAGTTTTTATCTTCTATGGAATTTTTTTTCCATTTTATCCATTTTATTTTTTAGAGAGCTGATTTCTTTTTCCAGCTCACTAATCTTGTTTTCCTTGGAGTTGTTTACCTTTTCCAGCTCACTAATCCTGTTTTCCTTGGAGTTGTTTACCTTTTCCAGCTTACTAATCTTGCTTCTCAATGATTTGATTTCTTTATCCAGTCTGTCTTTGAATGCATGGGATGCCTTCTCCAGGCTCTCTTGCCAAGCTTCCCTTTCCTTTTCCCATGTCTCTTCCAGCTCTCTTGTGAGAGCCTTTTTGATTTCCTCTAGGAGATTCTTTTGTATTGAGGAGCAGCTTATATCCCTCCCAGGGGATACATCTGGGGACAGTCTGTTCCTAGTTTCCTCAGCATTTGAAGTCTGCTCCCTCTCCACACAGAAGCTGTCAATGGTTAGAGCCCTTTTGAATTTTTTGTTCATTTTGTCAGAGCAGGAATCAAAGAAAACAAACTGACAAGAGAAACAATTGGTCTGTTTTGCGGGGGATGGGGCTGGTTGGTATTAATGGGCTTCCTCTACAGACTGGGGGTAGGGCAGCAGAGAGCCACTAACAGAACAGTAATGACTGTACTGAGTCTGCGCTCTGAGGCTGGGAGAATGCACTAAGTCATTCCAGGTTTGCGTTGGGGGTGGCCGGGCTCTGAGAGATGCTGGCTTTCTGGGGTTTTAATCTTCACTTCTGGTGTTTACACCCTCTCCGCTGATCCTAGCTTGCTGCCAAGATGGAGTATCCACACTGGGGAAAAAGTCTTTTCTCAGAAATGGCAGAGATCGTACCCCTCCCCCTCTGGTCTGAGCTCTGTGAGCTGCCTGTCTGGCTCTGGCTTGCCTGCCCTCAGTCTGTGCCCAATCTGATTGACCCTCCCCCAAGCAAACACAGACCTTTTCTGGCGACTTTCAAGGATGTCTTCTCTTGGTGATTATTTGTGGTATTCTTTCTGGGTCAAGCATTAAGTCTGAGGCTTGTCATGAAGTAAGTTCTGAGAGAAAACGAAGAGCTCAAGCAGATGTCTGCCTCCACGCCGCCATCTTGGCCGGAAGTCCTTGATTACATTAAGTTAAAAAAAGGTTTTGCACAAAGAAAAGTAATGCAGACAAGATAGAAAGGAATCAATAAACTGACATATCATTTTTACATTTAAGTATTCTAATAAAATCCTCATTTTAAATATAGAATTGACTCAGATTAATAAGAATTCAAGCCATTTTCCAATATATAAATATTTGAACACATAATTTTCAGATGAAGAAATTAAAATTATGTCTAATAATATGAAAAGATGCTCTAAATCACTATTGATTAAAGAAATGCAAATTAAGACAACTTCAAGACACCACTACATACTTTTCAGATTGGCTAAGATGACAGGAAAAAATAATGGTGAATATTGGAGGCAATGTAGGAAAAATGGCACACTAATTTTTTGTTGGTGGAATTATTAAAAGATTCAGTCATTTTGTAGAACAAATTTTAAGTATGTTCAAAATGTTGTTAAACTGTGCATACCCCTTGACTCATCAGTGTTTTTACTGTTCTATCTCAGAGAGACTTAAAGGAGGGTAAGGGACCCACATTTACAAAAATGTTTATTGCAGCCCTTTTGTAGTGGCAAGAATTGGAAAGCTCATTGCTTGGAGAATAAGCTGAATAAATTATGGTATATAAATGTCATGGGATATCATGTTCCTATAAGAAACAATCAGGGAGACGATTTTGGTGATTCCTGGAGACTTACATAAATTCATGCTAAGCTAAATGAACAGAACCAGGATATCATTGTATATGGCAACATTAATATTATATGATTGTCAATTCTGAGGAATCAACTCTTTCCAACAATGAGATGATTGATGCCAGTTCCAATGATCTTGTGATGAAGAGAGCCATCCACATCCAGAGAGAGAAATGTAGCAATTTAATGTGGATCACAATATAACATTCTCGCTCTTTTGATGTTTTTTGCTTGCATTTGTTTTCTTATTCATTTTCTTTTTGTTTTGGTGTGATTTTTCTTGTGCAACAAGGAAATTATATTAATATGTTTACACATATTAGATTTAACATACATTTTAACCTGTGTAACTTATATTTTATTGTTTGCCATCTAAGGGAGTGGGTGGGGGGAAAGTGAGGAAAATGTGAAACATAAGTTTATGCAAAGGTCAATGTTGAAAAATTATCCATGCAAATATTTTGAATATAAAAAGCTGAAAAAAAAAGAAAAATTGCCCCAAAATGTGTACTTCTTTTAATCCTGGCCTGCTGATCATAGCAGATGGCTATCTCACTTTGTATTTAAAACCAATGTGCAGAATCTTTCTTGAAGATAATTTCATTTACCATTGATTCATGGGTGGTAAACATTCTGATGGGCAACAGAAAATCCTATAGACCCAAAAGATGAACAATTCTTGCTTCAAGAGAACTCAATAGGTATTTCATCCAAATAGCACCTCTAAGTGAAACACAGTTGACAAATGAATATAAAAATGAGAACTGAATACATTTTCTTTTTCCTGGAGTGAAGCCCTGTTTACCTGGCATGGGTTTTACAATCAAATCTAATATAATCAACATGCTTATATGCCTCCCAAAAGGGGTGAAAGACATATTCATGATATTGTTAACACTTGTAGACACATTCCACACCATGAGCAACAGTGTGTATGCTCCCACTATTATGAATCCTGATAAAGTCTAATAAAAAAATATTATGAAGACATGAAAACTGTCATCATCAATATTCTAGAGGACAAGCAGCTTGTATTTCTTGGGGTTAACAATAATAATTAATAATAATAATAATAATAATAATAATAATAATAATAATAATAATAATAATAATGTTGGCACCTTCAACCAGATGTGATAGTGAGCACTTAGGAGGAGTGAAGTAGGATTCAGAGACAATTGCTATCACTTATCATTCAAGACTTATTCATCTCATGAAATTCTTATCACCAAAAAATGTCTTCCATTTACCTAAACACAACAAAGTTTTCTATATACAACCTCACAGCAAACATTGACATTTACTAGACTATATCATCATAAGGAGAAAAGACAGTTAGGATGGCAGTATGAAGACAAAGTATGGCACAGTAATGGACAAGTCACAGACTTACCCTCTCCAAGCTAAGTTTTCACATGAAACAAAAATTGGCAGCCCCAAGGAAAGACAACTACCAGAAGACATAATATCAACAATTAGAGTATTTATCCATATGTGAACAATTTACTGCTAATTTAGAGGGAAAGCTGAGCCTACCAACAGTTGTCAACTCCAGAACAGAAAATGTACATACAGGTTTTAGATATTTTGTATAGAGCACCATATTTACTCTTCTGAGTCAGAAAACTCACAAATAATAGATTTAGTTTGATTACAAAGATGGGAAAATTCAGAAACTGTTAATAGAAAAAAAATGAGATCTTCAGAGTGATTATCAACAAAAGAGTTTGTCCATTTCTAACAAGGCTCTGTTCAACTCTATCACAAGTTAAATGTAGAAAGATTCAGAATTCTTGGCTAAGAAGACAGATGAGATGCAGTTTTACAACTTACAGTAAAAATTCAAAGCTCTTCTATTTATGGGTTAAAGATACTGGTTCATCTCATCCATTTTTGTGTTGATGGAACCCCACTGATTAATGATAAAAGACGTGATTCTAGAGAGATGGCTGAACACTTCCATAGTACTGTCAAGAGGCCATCATCAACCAGTGAAAATCATTAACTGTATAGGTTAGTTTGAAATAAATATCTCCCTAAGCTGAACTTCCAACTGAAGATAAAGTGTTTTTTAAGCTTTTTTATTTTCAAAATATATGCGCAGATAATTTGACAACGTTGACCCTTGAAAAGCCTTGTGTTTCAGATTATCTCCTCCTTCCCCTCACCTTCTCCCCTAGATGGCAAGCAAGTCAATATACTTTAAACATGTCAAAACATATGTTAAATCCAATAAATAAACATATTTATTCAATTTTCTTGCTGCAAATATAAATGAGTAGAAAAACAAAATTCAAGTGAACAACAAAAAGAGTGATAATGTTATGTTATGATCCATATTTAGTTTCAATAGTCCTTTCTATGGATGTACATGGTTTTCTTCATCACAAGATCAATGGAAATGGAATCAATCATCTCATTATTGGAAAGAGCAACATTCATCAGAATCATTCATCATATAATATTGATCTTGTTAGTTCAATGATCTTTTGGTCCTGCTCATTTCACTTAGCTTCAGTTCATGTAAATCTCTTTATATCTTTCCAAAATCATTCTCCTGATAATTTTTATAGAATAATAATATTCCATAACATTCATATACCATACCTTATTCAGCCATTCTTTAGATGACGGGCATCCACTCAGTTTCTTGCACTACAAAAAGGGCTACAACAAACATTTTTGCACATGTGTGCCACTTTCTTCCTTTAAGATTTTTGGGGGGATATAAGCCCAATAGAACCACTCCTGAATCAAAGGGTATACACAGTTTGATAACTTTTTGAACATAATTCCAAATTGCCCTCTAGATTGGCTGGATCCGTTCACAACTCCACCAACAATGTATGTGTCTGTATCCCTTTCAACATTCATCAATATTTTTTTCTTGTCATGTTAGCCAGTCAGAGAGGTGTGTAGTGGTATCTCAGATTTGTCTTAATTTGCATTTCTCTTATCAATAATGATTTAGAGCACCTTTTCATATGATTAGAAATTCTTTTAATTTCTTCATATGAAAGTTGTCTGTTTACATAGTTTGAACATTTATTAATAGGAGAATGGCTTGGATTCTTATAAATTTCAGCCAGTTATCTATATATTTTAGAAATGAGGCCTTTATCAGAACCCTTAACTGTGAAAATGATTTCCCAAGTTGCTGCTTCCCTTCTGATCTTGTCTGTGTTAATTTTGTTCACTCAAAAACTTTTTAGCTTAATATAATCAAATTTTTTCTATCTAGTGTTCATTTATGATACCCTGTACTTCTTTGGTCACAGATTCCTTCCTTCTTACAGATCTGAGAGGTAATTTACCCTATGTTCCTCTAATTTACTTAAAATATCAATCTTTATGTCTAGATCATGAACCAATTTACATCTTATCTTGGTATATGGTGTTAGATGTGTGTCAAGTCCTAACTTCTTCCATACTATTTTCTAATTTTCCTAGAAGTTTTTGTCAAATAGTGAGTTCTTGTCCCAGATGTTGCAGCCTTTAGCTTTATCAAACACTAGATTGCTATAACTATTGCCTATTTTTGAAGAAAAAGTTTTCAATACCTTTAGTGTTGCTTTATGTGCCAGAACATCTAATCAGTAGAGATTTACAAGGCAGCGTATTCATTACTCAAACAAAATTTAGCAAAAATCTTTCAGTTGACAAGGTAAAATCATATTATCCCTAAGAATATAAAGCTTGATGCTTTTGTCAACCTACACAAAGGAAAAGGAAATAAATTGGCCTATGCCAACTATATGGAAAGAGAAAGGGAGTTGATACATTACCAGTAAGATTATTTCCAGAGAAAAAAAGTTTTTTAGTAGGCTGATTCTTCAACTGGAATGTAGTTATCAACCTGGGAGCCAGTATGACTTCAGGAATGGAAGAATAATGAATATGTTTTGGGCTGTTTATTATTATTATTATTATTATTATTATTATTATTATTATTATTATTATTATTATTATTATTTTGCTATAGCTCATTTGTTTTTTTTTTCTATCTGACAACACCAACAGATATGCCAGAAGCATCCTAAGCACCTGAATGTAATGTTTATTAATATGACCAAAGCCTTTAGTTGTGTCAGTTAGGAGGAATTGGGAAAACAAGGTAAAATTTAATTTCTGAGAGAAAATTCTAGTGATCACACAGACTCTGCCTCTATTATAACATCTAAGCTTTCAAACTCTGCTGAGGAAAGCACAATGCCAATGCCTGGCCACATTCTTCAAATGCCAAATGTGCATTTACCTAAAAGACTGTTTTATAGTAAATTTTCTGGAATGTGCGTTCATAAAGGTAAGAAAAGTTTCAAGGGTATTCAGTGTCTCACTTAAGAATGTTGCCTTTGATTGTGAGATATGGGGAATTCTGGTATACGACCATAGCATCCCTGTATCAAAGAAAGTATTGTATTCCATGAGCAAAGTAGAGTTGTAGCTGCTCAGAAATGAGATTCATAAATTTAGAGATATCTTCAGTCTAAAAGTTCTTCTTGACTATTTATCCTCATTTTATGATTCACCCTTCTGAGCTTGGATTGGTCTGATCAGCCATAGTTGAATATATCTTACTTTGACCAGGATAACATGTTATTTTATTTTTCTTTATATGCAAAGGACAATGACAATGTCTTCTTAGGTTATGAGAAAACTCTTCTTTAAACTGTAAAGTTTAGTAGAAGACTGAGTTAAGGTTGCATGGCATGATTAATTGGTTAGAAGAATTCATATTATGTTTTGCTCCTCTGACCCCTTAGGACCTGACAGGGAAGGAAGAATGAGGCCTTTTATAGTTCCCTGAGTTGCTGCTTGTAGCATGTGTTCATTGTCAGTTTCCTTGAGCTTTAAATTGTAAGGAAATACTATTAATTATAAATGATTTGGCTGTCAGGAGGAATAAGGCTGGCATCCATCCATACAACACCTTCCCTTGGCTCTCACATAAAGTGTTTGTGCTGATAAATGACAGATTATGACCTCTGGGATATTGGTATTCTGAGTGGGATCTGCATTCTGTGAGGTGTACATGCATTTCTCAGTCTTATCCCTCTTTGCTTTCTGCAGTTTATAAAAATGTTCTGCTGACCAAATTTCCTTGTAACTCATTGCTAAAGAATCCCTAAACTAGCCAGAATGATGCAATAGGAATAATGTTGAACTAGAATCAAAAGAAATTACATTTAATTTTAACTACAATTATATTTGGAATTTTGGTTTTAAATGATTCTAGGTTCTGAAAAGCATTGTCCGAGGGTCATGCTTTCTATCAAGGCAGAAAAGATGATAGGCTCAGTGTATTTTGCAAAATTGTCAATCAAGTGGGAAAGGACTTGTCATTAAGTAGGGGACAGATTTTGGTTATCATCATGAACATCATCTACATAAGTGATTAATACAACACATTGTAAAGAGTAAGTGCATAATAAATAGTAATTATATTTGTTGTCCTTCAAGTAATTCAATTAATGTTATTCCTCATAGTAGAATGAAGATGATTCTGAGTTTCCAAGTCCTGTGATAGTAGAACATAAGTTTTAGTTGGTCATACCAAATTGTCCTGACTTTGAATCCATTATAATTTAGCACAGTGTTCTTTTATAAGAAGATCATTCTACTTAAGTTCAAAAAAAGTCAGAATAGCTTTTGAGCATAAGGAAATCTTTGAAAATTTCATTTTGGAGAGGATATTGGAAAGATGGGGAATAGGTCAGGAAATATCAAGCTCTCCAGATTCCCACCCTCCAAAAAATCATCTTGTAGTTAACATAGACTAGTGGAAAATTAAGAAAACTTGGGGACCTTCTGTAAAAACCCAAGAAGGTCTAAAGAAAAAGCACAGTCTCTGCATTAGCCCATATAAAGTACAAATACCTAGGCTACCTCCATAAAAACACCAAGTGTGGACTCCTGGGGCTAGCAGGGTTTGGCTAGAGCCTCTGGAGGAACCACAGGAGTTTTCACCTCCTGCAATGTGAGAGAAGTAGAGTGGTCTGAATCTAGGAAGATTGAGTGAACTTTGAGAATGCCAAGCCTGGTTGAACTATAGAGACTCAGTCTTGGATGAAAAGGAGTTAACAGTAGTCAGGGATGCTGCTGGCTGTGGACACTTATCGGAGGGGAAAGTTTTGATTTGGTATTCTATATCAGAGGGGAGAGATGAAATGAAATTAGAGGTGCCATATCCCCATCCCATGATTAGATGTATTACACTAATACTTCTCATTAAATAAAATAAACCAGCAAAGGCTCAGCAAAGAAAGAACCTACCTTAGAAATTTAGTATGAGAAGAGGGAGGACACCTTTTCATCTTCAGAGGAAGACACTGAAGTAAAAAAGCCTCTTCTACCCCAAAGAATAACATTAAATGGCTCCCTACTCAGAAGAATTTATAGAATAATTCAAAAATTATTTAAGACTCAAATAATAGATATTGAAAAAAATTAAAAGTGAAATAAAACAAAAACCATCCAAGAAAAACAAGATTGTGAAAAAAATTATCCAACTGGAAAAAGAGGTACAAATCTTAAAGATGAAAATAATTCTGAAATTTAGAATTGGGGGGCAGCTATATGTCATAGTGGAAACAGCATGAGACCTGAATTTAGCAGATCTGAGTTCAAATCTGACTTCAAACATTTAACACTTTGTAGCTGTGTAATCATGGGCAAGTTAATTATCCCCACTTGACTCAAAACAAAACAAAAAAGCAAAAAACAAAAAGAAAGAAAGAAAGAAAGAAAGAAAGAAAGAAAGAAAGAAAGAAAGAAAGAAAGAAAGAAAGAAAGAAAGAAAGAAAGAAAGAAGAAAGAAAGAAAGAAAGAAAGAAAATTAGAACTGCTCAAAGGGAAGCCAGAGAAGAGACCAAGAAATAAGAAAACATAATGTAAAAAATGAAAGAAAAAAAAAAAAAAAGAATGTGAACCATATAAAAAAACAACAGATCTAAAAAATAGATCAGGAAAAGAAAATAAGAATAACTGAACTGTGACCCAAAAAAGAAACTTGACTCCTCAATAATCCAAAAAATAATACAACAAAATTGTCCTGGAGTGATAGAATATTATGGGGAAATAAAAATAGAAAAAATCCACCAGTCATCATCTCAAAAAGACATACAGGGATATTATTACCAGATTTTGAAACCCCTAGATAAAAGAGAAAAAAAAAAAATTAAGAAAAAATTCAAATAAGCTGAAGCTACAAATAGAATTGTGTAGGACTTTTCAATAGCTACAATAAAAGACAGTAGATTCTGAAATCATATATACTGGAAATCAAAGGAACTAAGCCTGTGGCCAAAATAACATAGCAAACATAGCAAAATTATCCATACTTGTATTTAGCTCAAAAGACTTAGGAAGCATATTTTTGCCTCCTTATGATTGTAACTGCCTCCAAGATGATTGTCAAGAATTAAAAAAAAAAAAAATAGAATTTTTGAGTAAAGAACTACTCTTGCTTTAAGGTCTGAAAAAGCAAGCTGTTGTTTTCTCTGAGAATCTTTCACTAATTCTCTCTGGTGCTTGTCATTCTCTTATTCTTTCTAACTCTATGTGTATGTCTCTGCCTCTCTATCTCTTCGCCTCTGTCTTTCTCTGAGTCTCAGTGTCTCTGTTTTCCTGCTTCTGTAGGTATCTCTCTCTGTCTCTATTTTTATTTCTGTATGTCTGTGTGTGTCTCTTTCTCTCACTGTGTGTGTGTGTGTGTGTATGTGTGTGTGTATGGGGGGGTGTGTGTGTATGCCTCATTCTGGCTCTCTATATATCTCTCTGTGTCTCTGTCTCTCAAGTGAAGTGATTTTTGTCCACCACATTCCCTGTGAATTTAATGATAACTTAATTTAAAACTTACCAAAAAAGTACAAGGAGAGTTATATGTGCTCCTCCATAGAGTTTCAGATACTTTGAACTTATACTAATGAAAATTATATTTCTTTTTATTTTGGTACCTCTCCCCATTTTTTTAATAAACCAGATTTTCAAGTTCATAAGAATGAGTTTTCCCTACCAAAGCATCTAGATTCTAGAGTGTTGATACATATTTCTGTAGAATTATTTTGCAGCACAGAACTGAATAAGAACAAAAGTGAACTTTCCTGTTTTGGCACAACCTTCAGATGGAATTTTTCTAAGGTTAAGTTTATCTAAAAGCCACCTAAAGGAAGAGTTCTTCAAAGGCAAGCTTTTTAGGAGAAAGAACAAAGGCTATAATAGCCTTATTATTGATTATAATCATTGTCAGAGATCCCAAAGAGATCTTATCTATATGATAACTATGATAACTATATGATATATATATTTGTGGCAGGAGGAGGAAGGGAGATGGCAATAGCTTGAATACCGTAGTTACTATATCTAACAGAGTTGAAATTGATGTAAATTACACTTTATCCTTAATAGAATTTCAAGAATTAACATTGAATTTTACATGTAAATAAAAATATTATTTGATTGGTACAATAATTCTTTAAGGTAATTCTTATTACCTACATTTCAAAAGATAGGAGGGCCAGTAAAATTAAGAGATTTACCAAGAATTATACAGCAATAAAATATTTAAGAAGTAATTCTGATCTTTCTGGATCTAAAAAGCTATATTCTATATAGTCATATATATCTGTATTTATTTATATATCATTCTCTATATAGGTACAGTATAGGCATATATTACATAAGCATATACTCTACTTGCATACCTAAAATGCATATGTATACACGTTGGTCATTCATATTTTAATATATCAAAAAAGTTAATATTTATGCATGTATATAAAATCTGGTTCTCATAATTGTATATATTTTTAAACTTCCCATTTTTTGTATTCTGATATTTCTCACAACTAGTGTCAGCCTTATATCCAGACTTTTTTTTTATGTACAACATTGTGTGACTGGCAAGCTGGGATGCTCATGCCTGCTACAGATGCTGCTCCATTTCATGGATTTTACATGTAGTATATATACAAGAGTTCCTGTACATACATACATACACACACACACACACACACACACACACACACACACACACACACTCACACACATCTTTTCTTCAAAAAAAAAAAAGACTTGAAGTTGACCATTTCCAATATCCAAGCTTACAAGTGAACACGATGAATCCATTTCTTAGCATTGGAGTTCCAACTTTGTCCGCCAAGTATGATTCATGGTAATGTTTCTTCTCAAGCTGAAAGGAAATTTCACTGCTTTGTACATTTGTTACAACATGAATGATGAACTGATAGCTTTGAGGGAAAAAGAATGAATCAGCATCAGGCTTTTGAAATGTCATTGTTCTTTATATTGAAATTTACAGAAACAATATCACTACATAAAGTAATGCCGGGGGAACATGTTGCTGGGTTTGCTATCACTATTTGTGTCAATGAACAATAATTCCTTTTAAAATAGGACAATTGTAATATTAACAACTTCTCTCATACCCTCCAAGAAATGCTGATACACTTTTCTCAAAATGTGTTTGTGTTCCCTTTTATAATCAAATGAAAAATTGTGCCCTCATATTATTGACTGTTGCTATTAAATATCAAAGAAAACAAAAGTTCTGATTATTTCAACATGTTTAATGGCCTCTGTTGGTCATCAAACAGATCATAGACTAGCAGAATGATTCCTGGTTTCCACTAACAATACATCATGGTGAAGCTAGTGCATTTATAATAAATGATGCTGTAACACAAAAGATAAAAGAAAGCCAAAAATGTCTACTTGAACTGCAGTAGCTCAGGATTGTTTAAGTTTGCTTTTCTGGGAGTTTGGGAGATGTTTGGTAGGTTGACATAGTCAGACATATTAGAAGACCTGGGTTTAAATCCTAAATTCACCAATTATTGGATATGTGACCCTAAGACAGTTATTCAACCTCTTTAAGCTATCTAAATGTAAAATGGGAAGATGGAATTTTAACATCCTCACAGTAAATATACTAAGACGTGCAAACGGATGTAGAAAAATACAATTAGAACTTAAGTAACATTGTGCAAAAAACCCCAAAAAAACACTAAGAGAAGGTGAAATGTTAAGTATAATGTTCAATTTTGTATTTTTTTTCTTTTTTTTCTTTAATTTTTATTTTATTTTATAATTATAACATTTTTGACAGTACATATGCATGGGTAATTTTTTACATTATCCCTTGCACTTACTTCTGTTCAGATTTTTTCCTTTCCTCCCCCAACCCCCTCCCCCAGATGGCAGGCAGTCTTAGACATGTTAAATATATTACAATATATTCTAGATACAATATATGTGTGTAGAACTAAATATCTTGTTGCACAGGAAGAATTGGATTCAGAAGGTAAAAATAACAGTTTACACTCATTTCCCAGTGCCCCTTTTCTGGATGTAGCTGATTCTGTCCATCATTAATCAATTGGAATTGGATTAGCTCTTCTCTATGTTGAAGATATCCACTTCCATCAGAACACATCCTCGTACAGTATCATTGTTGAAGTGTATAATGATCTTCTGGTCCTGCTCCTTTCTTTTTTTTTTTTTTTTTTTTTTTTAATTTTTTTTTAATTTTTTATTTTATTTTATAATTATAACATTTTTTGACAGTACATATGCATGGGTAATTTTTTACAACATTATCCCTTGCACTTACTTCTATTCAGATTTTTTCCCTTCCTCCCCCAACCCCCTCCCCCAGATGGCAAGCAGTCTTATATATGTTAAATATATTACAGTATAATTTAGATACAATATATATGTGTAGAACCGAATTTTTTGTTGCACAGGAAGAATTGGATTCAGAAGGTAAAAATAACAGTTTACATTCATTTCCCAGTGTTCCTTTTCTGGATGTAGCTGGTTCTGTCCATCATTAATCAATTGGAATTGGATTAGCTCTTCTCTATGTTGAAGAAATCCACTTCCATCAGCATACATCCTCGTACAGTATCATTGTTGAAGTGTATAATGATCTGGTTCTGCTCGTTTCACTCAGCATCAGTTGATGTAAGTCTCTCCAAGCCTCTCTGTATTTCTCCTGTTGGTCATTTCTTATAGAACAATAATATTCCATAACATTCATATAACATAGTTTACCCAACCATTCTCCAATTGATGGACATCCATTCATCTTCCAGCTTCTAGCCACTATGAAAAGGGCTGCCACAAACATTTTGGCACATACAGGACCCTTTCCCTTCTCTAGTAGTTCCTTGGGGTATAAGCCCAGTAGTAGTATGGCTGGGTCAAAGGGTATGCACATTTTGATAACTTTTTGGGCATAATTCCAGATTGTGGTCCTGCTCCTTTCATTTAGCATCAGTTGATGTAAGTCTCTCCAAGCCTGTCTGTATTCCTCCTGCTGGTCATTTCTTACAGAGCAATAATATTCCATAACAGTCATATACCATAATTTACCCAACCATTCTCCAATTTTTTCAATGTCTATTTTACCCTCTGTTTTCAGAACGTCTGGGCACTTCTCTTTGATAATTTCCTTGAAAATGGTGTCCAAGCTCTTTTTTTCCTCACATTTTTCAGGGATTCTGATTATTCTCAAATTGTCTCTCCTGGATCTGTTTTCCAGGTCTGTTGTCTTTCTAATAAGATACTTTACATTCTTTTCAATTATTTCATTTCTCTGGTTTTGCTTGACTACCTCTTGGTTTCTCCTTGAGTCATTCATTTCTACTTGCTCCAGTCTAATTTTCAATGATGTATTTTCTTCACTCACTTTTTTTATATCTCTTTGTAATTGTCCAATTGAGTTTTTATCTTCTATGGAATTTTTTTCCATTTTATCCATTTTATTTTTTAGAGAGCTGATTTCTTTTTCCAGCTCACTAATCCTGTTTCCCCTGGAGTTGTTTACTTTTTCCAGCTCACTAATCTTGTTTCTCAATGATTTGATTTCTTTATCCACTCTGTCTTTGAATGCATGGGATGCCTTCTCCAGGCTCTCTTGCCAAGCTTCCCTTTCCTTTTCCCATGTCTCTTCCAGCTCTCTTGTGAGAGCCTTTTTGATTTCCTCTAGGAGATTCTTTTGTATTGAGGAACAGCTCATATCCCTCTTAGGGGATTCATCTGGGGACAGTCTGTTTTTAGTCTCTTCAGTGTTTGAAGTCTGCTCTCTCTCCATACAAAAGCTGTCAATGGTTAGAGCCCTTTTGAATTTTTTGTTCATTTTGTCAGAGTAGGAATGGAAGAAAACAAATTGACAAGAGAAACGATTGGTCTGTTTTTCAGGGGATGGGGCTGGATGGTGTTAATGGGCTTCCTCTACATACTGGGGGTAGGGCAGCAGAGAGCCACTAACAGAACAGCAATGACTGTACTGAGTCTGCACTCTGAGGCTCTGAGAATGTGCTGAGTCATTCCAGGTGGGCATTGGGGGTGGCAGGATTCTGAGATATGCTGGCTTTCCAGGGATTTAATCTTCACCTCCGGTGTTTACACCCTCTCCCTGCTCCTGGCTTGCTGCCAAGATGGAGTATCCACAGTGGGGAAAAAGTCTTTTAGCAGAAACTGCAGAGATGGAACCCCTCCCCCTCAGGTCTGAGCTGTGTGAGCTGCCTGTCTGGCTCTGGCTTGCCTGCCCTCAGTCTGGGCCCAGTCTGATTGACCCTCCCCCAAGCAAACACAGATCTTTTCTGGCGAATTTCAAGGATGTCTTCTCTTGGTGATTATTTGTGGATTTCTTTCTGGGTCAAGCATTAAGTCTGAGGCTTGTCATGAAGTAAGTTCTGAGAGAAAACGAGGAGCTCAAGCAGCTGTCTGACTCCACGCCGCCATCTTGGCCTGATAATGTTCAATTTTCAACAAGGAAATCAAGTAATTAAATATAGCAAGTTATGTGAAAAAGTTCTAAATTTTGAGGCTCAAATTCTAACTTTACCCCTCATAAAGTAGTTAAATTTATATGTGTTGTTTGTTTAGTCTCTGAACTTCAGTTTACTCATATTTAAGGTTTTAGACCACATAGCTTCTTAGTTGATTTAAAAAAAACAATTATTAAAGGCCTGTCTCCTGACTTTTTCTTTTCTTTTTTTTTAATTTATTTTTTTTATAATAGTATCCCTTGTATTCATTTTTCCAAATTATCCCCTACCTCCCTCCACTCCCTCCCCCCGATGACAGGCAATCCCATACATTTTATATGTGTTACAATATAATGTAGATACAATATATGTGTGTAAATACCATATTCTTGTTGAACATTAAGTATTAGCTTCTGAAGGTATAAGTAAACTGGGTAGATAGACAGTAGTGCTAACAATTTACATTCACTTCCCAGTGTTCCTTCTCTGGGTGTAGTTATTTCTGTCCATCATTGATCAACTGGAAGTGAGTTGGATCTTCTTTATGTTGAAGATATCCACTTCCATCAGAATACCTCTTCATACAGCATTGAAGTGTACAGTGATGTTCTGCTTCTGTTCATTTCACCCAGCATCAGTTGATGTAAGTCTCTCCAAGCCTCTCTGTATTCCTCCTGCTGGTCATTTCTTATAGAGCAATAATATTCCATAACCTTCATATATAATAATTTACCCAACCATTCTCCAATTGATGGGCATCCATTCAACTTCCTGTTTCTAGCTACAACAAAAAGAGCTGCCACAAACATTTTGGCACATACAGGTCCCTTTCCACTCTTTAGTATTTCTTTGGGATATAATCCCAATAACAGCAATGATGGGTCAAAGGGTATGCACAGTTTGATAAGTTTTTGGGCATAGTTCCAAATTGCTCTCCAAAATGGCTGGATTCTTTCACAACTCCACCAACAATGCATCAGTGTCCTAATTTTCCCACATCCCCTCCAACAGTCATCATTATCTTTTCCTGTCATCTTAGCAAATCTGACAGGTGTGTAGTGGTATCTCAGAGTTGTCTTAATTTGCATTTCTCTGATCAGTAGTGATTTGGAACACTCTTTCATAAGAGTGGAAATAGTTTCAATTTCATCATCTGAGAATTGTCTGTTCATATCCTTTGTCCATTTATCAATTGGAGAATGGTTTGATTTCTTATAAATCAGGGTCAGTTCTCTATATATTTTGGAAATGACACCTTTGTCAGAACCTTGAACTTTAAAGATATTTTCCCAATTTGTTACTTCCCTTCTAATCTCGTTTGCATTAGTATTGTTTGTACAGAAACTTTTTAGTTTGATGTAATCAAAATCTTCTATTTTGTGATCAATAATGATCTCTAGTTCTCCTCTGGTCATAATTCCTTCCTCCTCCACAGGTCTGAGAGGTAGACTATTTTCTGTTTCTCTAATCTATTTATTATCTCATTCTTTATGCCTAAATCATGGACCCATTTTGATCTTATCTTGGCATATGGTGTTAAGTGTGGATCCATATCTAATTTCTGCCATACTAATTTCCAGTTTTGCCAACAGTTTTTTTTCCAAATAATGAATTTTTGTTCCTAATGTTGGTATCTTTAGGTTTGTCAAATATTAGATTGCTATAGATGTACCCTTTTTTGTCCTTTGTATCTAATCTGTTCCACTGATTTACCGTTCTATTTCTTAGCCAATACCAAATGGTTTTGGTGACTGCTGCTATATAATATAGCTGCTATATAATATAGCTTTAGATCAGGTACACTTAGAGGTATATAATATAGCTGCTATATAATATAGCTTTAGATCAGGTACACTTAGAGCACCTTCCTCTGACTTTGTTTTTTTTCATTAGTTCCCTTGCAATTCTCTCTTCTTGGTTTTGTCTAGAAGCCTGTTTGTTTATAGTTCTACCCAATACATTTAAATGATAACCTGTTTGTTTATAGTTCTACCCAATACATTTAAATGATAATTCATGACAAACATAATATCTGTGCATGTACCCTGATAATCTAACTTAGGTCCTCTTCTTCTTTCTTTGTATATTCTCTCATTTAATGGCATTGTTCTTCTATGTTTTCATCTATAATATATACAAACATGATTTTCTGATCTACATATCAAACTTATTATATGACATAGGGGACTCTTTTTATCTATATATAGGACACAATCATATCTAAACCATTTTCTCTTACTGTTTTACTCTTTAAAAAGATCTATGATGCACATCCATCTATGTACATTTTCCTTTCTCTTGTGCTTCATATACTTTTTAGGTCTTACTCTATACTGATGCTTCAAATCCATTTTATAGAAATGTAAGAAAAAGAAATAATATTTTCTCTAAAGTTTAAGTGAAGTAATTAATTATATTAATATGGCAGTTTGGCAGGAAATCCTCACCCTCAACTATTAGTGGGAGTGCATTTCTAGTCTAATTTTCTTCCTTTGTTTCTGTCCCAATCTAGAAACCAGCTAGACTACTTTAAGGCTAAAATGAGATTGGAGTAACACATCTCTTCCTTCTGAAGAGTGAGAAAATAACCATGTTTTAATAATTGTCCTGATGCTGTCTACTAAAATTCTTCTTGCCCTTACCATTTGTCCTCCCTATTTGCCTTAAAAGATAAAAAATATTTGTACTGTTACCTGATATACAAAGTTAACTGAAGATGCCTGGGGTTCATTATGTACACTTTCCATACACCATTCTGAATTCCAGTTCTTTCTACCTCTATTACAGTTTAACTTGCCTGACAGTGTTGTGTCCTCCAATAAAGAAATAGTTTCTTAAGAAAAGTCATTTTTAGTTCCAATTGATCTGTAATGAACAGAACCAACTACACCCAGAGAAAGAACACTGGGAAATGAGTGTGGACCACAACATAACATTTTCACTCATTCTATTATTGTTTACTTGAATTTTTATTTTTTCTTTTCAGGTTATTTTTACCTTCTTTCTAAATCCAATCTTTGCTGTGCAACAAGATAACTGTATAAGTATGGATACATATATTGTATTTAACATATACTTTAACATATTTAAAATCTATGGGACTACCTGTCATCTAGGGGAGGAGGTGGAGTAAAGAAGGGCAAAAGTTGAAACAGAAGTTTTTGAAAAGGTCAGTGTTGAAAAATTACCCATGCATATATTTTATATATAAAAAGCTATAATAAAAAGTAAAATAAAAAAGAGATCTTTTTCCTATTTGCATTTTTAGGACTTGGTAAAGCCTTGTAGGTCACTTAGTAAGACAATTAATAAGCATAACCTGAATTCATACAATTAATAGTAAAGCTTTCATAAATGCTTTTTTATTCATTATGGCCCATTTAATATATTGCTTTGGAATTAAAGACAGCCACCAAATCTCCCTAAATCTTATCTTTTATACATTACATTCTATATTTCCTATAATTAAATTCCATTTGGAATTGTTTCCCTACTATTCATTATCCTAGTTTTCCTTTAAATATTAATTACTTTGCCAATGCTCTTCACAAATTTAGTAATTCATATATATTTTATATGAATATGTATGCATGTATATGTAGGAATGTATTTGTATAAATATGTATAGACATGTATATATGTACAGCGTATACACAAATATGCACAACATGTACGTATATATGTGCATATAAACAAATTTTATATACACATATATCTGTATATGTAGATACACACACACACACACATATATATATACTTAGAAAGTTAAGTGATATATTTATATATTTATACAAACATACACATATATTAAATGTGTATATATAATATGTGAATATATTTTTCTGTTTGTATGTGTATAAAAATCTTTGTGTATATATGTACATATTAATATGTATATGTGTGTGTATACATATATATATATATATATATATATATATAAAATCATTTAACTTAACTTACTGCTTAACATTTTTGTCTTCTTGGAGAATATGATGGAAGTACAATCTCCTTTGCCCTGGTATTCAAAAATTTCCATTATTTCCAAAAACCTGCTTCTACCTAACATTTAAAGAACAATTAATTCCATTGCTATGCAAACTATTTGGAAAAAAAGGGAAAGGCGTCCTATCAAATTATTTTTATGACACAGATATGGTGCTGATACTGAAACCAGGTAAAATCAAATTAGAGAAATATAATTACACATAATTTTCCCTAATGAATATTACGTTTAAATAAAATATTACATTTAAATAAAATATTACATTTAAATAAAATATTAAAAATAAAATAAATAGAATTTAAATAAAATATTAGCAAGGAGACTATAACAAGTTTTACCAGGATTACCAAGGAACATTTATATCAGAACTATATGGCTAGTTCAATATTAGGAAAATTATTAGCCTAATTGACTATATCAGCAACTAAAGGAGTAGAAATCACATGATTGTATCATCATAGATTTAGGAAAAGCATTTGACAAATTCTCCAGTCATTCCATTACAAAAAAAAAAAAAAACACCACAACGTATAGGAATAAATGGAGGTTTTTTTGTTTTTTTGTTTGTTTGTTTGTCTTAATGATGAGTAGCATCTATGCAAAATCATCAATAAGTATCATCTGTAATGGAGATAAACTAGAATCACTCCCAAAAGATCAGGAGTTAAACAAGATTGCCAAATATAAGCATTACGTTAAATATTGCATTGGAAATATTAGCTTTAGCAACAAGAAAGAAAAAATAAATTAAAGGAATTACAGTAGGTGATGATGGCAAAATATATCACTCTTAAGATAGACACGTAGACAATCTTAGGGTATCACATAAAAAATGAGAAATAATTCATGACTTTAACAAAGTTGCTTGATACACAATATACCAAATATATCATCTGCATTTTTAATATCACATTAACAAAGTCCAGCACAAGAGTCATAAAAAGAAATCCCATTTAATACAACAGTGTATAAAATAAAATATTTGGAAGTTTACCTGTCAAGAGAAAGTCTGACACTATATGAGCACAATGACAAAACATTTTCCAAACAAATAAAGTTGGATCTATGTAATTGTAAGAATATCATGTGCTCATGTATAGGCTGAGCTAATATAATAAAAATGACATTTCTACCTAAATAAATTTACTTAATCAATGTCATAACAAGCCATATATCAAGAAATTAATTTATAGAGCTAGAAAAAATAATAACAAAGTTCATATGGAAGAACAAAAGGTCAAGAATTTTAAGGGAATTAAGCAAAAAATCCAAATGATGATGGCTTAGCTATACCAGACCTAAAATTATATTATAAAACGGTGGTCATCAAAATTAATTGGTATTGGCTAAGAAATAGAATAGTTGATAAATGAAGAATTGAAAAACATCCTTATGAAATTCAAAAAAAGATAATTTTGATTATATTAAACTTAAAATGTTTTTGCATAAACAAAATCAACGCAGCCATGATTAGAAGAAAAGCAGAAAACTGTAATTTATTATTATTTTTTACATAGAAGTATTCTGATAAAGACCTCATTTCAAAAATATATAGGGAATTTCCTAAAATTATATGAATAAAAGCCATTCTCCAATTTATAAATGGTCAAAACATAGGAACAATTTTCAAATGAAAATTGTTCCTATCTAGTCATATGAAAACATTCTGTATATCACCAATAATTAGCAAAATGCAAAGGAAAACAACACTGAGCTATCAGATTGGCTGAGATAACAGGGAATAGATAATAATAAATGTTGGAGGGCATGTGGGGAAAACTTAGACATTAATACAATGTTAGTGCAGTAATGAATTGCTCCAACCATTCTGGAGAGCAATATGAAACTAAACCTAAGTGATAACAAACTGTGTATATATCCTTGATCCAACACTGTCTCTACTGGATCTATATCCCAAAGAGATCATAAAAAAGGAAAAGTACTCATGCAAAAATATGTAGTGGCAAGGAAACAAAGTGGATACTTATTAGTTGGGAAATGGCTGAACAACTTATGGCATATAAATGCTTTGGAATATTATTGTTCTGTAAGAAATCATCAGCAGGATGGTTTCCAAAAGAAAGAAGAGACTTACATCAACTGATGCTATGTAAGGTAAGTAGAACCACAAAATTATATGATGGTCAATTCTGATGTACATAACTCTTTTCAATGGTCAGGTGATTGAGGCCAATTCAAATAGACTCATGATGAAGAGAGACATCTGTGTCTAAAAAGAGGATTGCGAGAACTGAATTTTTATCACAACATACTATTTTCACCTTTTTATTGTTTGTTTCCTTCCTTGTCTTTCTCATTTTTTCCTGCTTAATATGATTTTTATTGTGCAGCATGATAACTATGGAAATATGCATAGAAGAATTGCATGTGTTTAATATAAATTTAATTATTTGGTATCTAGTGGAGGAGATGGGGGAAGGAAAGGAGAAAATTTTGGAACACAAAGTTTTGCAAGAGTTAATATTGAAAACTATCTTTGCATGTAGTGTGAAGATAAAAAGCTATTATTAAAAAACAAACAAACAAAAAAAAAAAACTAACCTGCCTTTCAAGAATTGTTGATTGTAAGTCTATCTAATTCATTGTTACATTGGAACTCCATTAGACTTCCAAGTTTCCAAAGTTCAAGGATAGTCAATTACATTTCTTTCTATCCCCAGCATTTTACAAGGTCTATGCAATACAGCAGGCAATAAATAATTCTTAATTACTGATCACTTTGATGACACTTTTTTTTCTATAAATAAAATTACTAATTCACAGATTTTTGAGTGCTTTTCTTAAATATTAAAATAGTCTCTTAATTATTTTTTTGATTCAAGTCACTTCTCAGAGTCTCCCATTCATCCATTATCTAAGTAAATAGTTATTCATGAATTATAGGTCTGGTCACTTCTTACTCAAAATTCTATAATAAATCCGTATTACTTTTAAGGATCCTAAAGTAGAGCCTTTAGTCTATTGAAGAGGCTATTGATAAATTTCAGAAAACTAATTAAATTGGTAGGAGGAAATACATGTGTATTTACTGTGGAATCTTTCAAAAATTATGATTTTTTTCAATTATGAATTACAAAAAGAGATACATATCAAAAGAAAGTGGCAATGACCTTCAAAAGACTAGTATAGGAGTTCAATTCACAGATGTTATGTTAAAGGGGAAAATAAAATATTTTAAAGGAAAAAATAAAATAAAATAAATATAGGTTATTATCCTGTTCTATAATAAGTAAAATGTATTTAGTCCACCTTTTATTATGCTCCACATGCTAATTTCCATCTATCTTTCCATCCACATTTCAAAATAACCATTCCTTTATGTTATATTAAATGAAACTAGCCACAAATTCATCTTGGTGTTTAAGACAGGGTGCCAAACATTAAAATCTTGGGAGATTCCCTGAAAAGGCAAAAATATAGTTTCTAGTTTTATTTGTTCATGTGATAGCCCTGATATAATGACATTTTCTGATCCACCAATTTTGAAGAGCATATATGTCTCTGAATTAGTTTATAATTGCTTACCATTGTGCATGTTTCAGTGCTGCCCCATCTCCCAATAGAATATAAATTGTATGGAGTGTGTTATTTTTTAAGATATCTATTCTCAAAAGTGACTTGCATAAAAGTCAGTCAAACATTTATTAATGACCCACTGAATGCCAAGTACTACACTAAACATTAAAGATACAAAGAAAAACAAAATGTATTTTTCTTCTATGGTTCTCATAGCCAAAATGGAAAAAAAAAGTAAACAAACCTGTATAAGTAAACCATAAATTTAAATTTATAAAAATTTTAAATTAATGATTAATTAATTTAATTAATTAGGGTAAATTTAAATTAATCATCAAAGAGCAAGCATTAGAATTAAGGATAAATTTTCTTGTAAATGTTGAGATATTATCTAGTACTTGAAGGAATTTAGCAAAACCAGGAAATAGAAATGATAATGGATAGCATTCCCAGCATGAAGAAAATCACTGAAAATGCTCACTTAGGAAATTGATAATCTTTTTTTCAAAAATCACCCCTGGGGGGCAGAGCCAAGATGGCAGAGAAGATACATGCAAACTTCTAAGCTCCCTTTTACCCTCAATACCAACTATTTAACTCAGCCTCAGAAATAACACTGGACTGATAATAACAACAAGGATTAGAAGCACAACTTACCAGTTGAAGAGAATCTGGAATTTCATCAGAAAAGGTCGGTCTGGAGGGGAGGAAAAAAAGACCAGCAGCAGACAGTGTTAGACTAAAGGCTAGCACATTGTGCCAATTGGGCTGGGGAGGCCTCTGGGGTAAGAAAATCTACTGAGATAGAGGAATCTGGCATAGGCTGATAGCTCTACTCTGCTTGAAAAACAGCAGATCAGAAGAGAAATCAAAGCCACTTAAAAAAACAAGCAAACAAAAAAACCCAAAACACCAGAACCTAAAAATAATTATCCCAAACGGGAAGTGACCCAACACTGATTCTGGCATGGCTGTGCAGCCGCCTTCTGCTTTCCAGGGATTTCCCTTGGGGCAGTTAAGAAACTGCACAGCAGGGAACACAGCCTGGGGCAGCCTCTAACCCATATAGTGGGAGGCTCAGCCTGAGGCAGTGGAATTTCCACAGCAGTGAAACTCCCTCAGCAGCGAAACTCCCAGAGCAGTGACTATGCTTCCCTGGCAGAGACTTCAGATCTGTGCAACAGGGCTTCTCGCTGGTCAGCTGCTAATATCCATGGCCCCATGGGGGGGAAGGGGAGAAGAGGGGGAAGAGGAGGGCTTTAGACTGAGGTTGTGATGCTTTCACTGTTCAGCCTCAAGGCAGTTGCTAGGCCATACAGCAGGGGTTCCTCACTAGGCACTCCTCCCAATGCAGCCATGCTAACCACCTCTGAGTCATTTCTGGGGGGGGAGAACTCTCTCTCAGAGATCCCTCTTAGCCCATTCACAAGACTGCTGCAATCCAGCCTATCTCTGTTCTGCCAAGAAGCTGGTAAATTTCCTACCCAAAGGGTAATAATGAGTAAGAAATTGAAGAGAATGATTGACACCTTCTATACAGAGAAAGAACGGGTATCCAAAGAAAAATAAATGTATTTTCTATCTTTTATGAGTTTACATTTTAGAGCAGGGAAATCAGAAGGGCATTTTGTATAGGGGTATGTTTTTGAAATCTAAAAGATCAAGAATAGTACTTAGAGGAAAATTAAGATAGGTAAGACAGTGTCAATTTATATATTAGAAACTCCAAATGAAGTTCACCTATAGAAATGGAAATGGAGTATTGAGATCTTTGAAAATTTTATTCCATCTTGGGCTTGAAGGATGGTAAAATGTTTTAGCTAACTAGAGTCTAGGATATGGAAAAATGATGAGACAGCAGTAGAGGCATAAATTTGAAGACCAAAATGGCAGAAACAGAAATAGACAGGATGAAAATGATATTTAGGGCCTATAATTTGTTTTACTCCACTTATTTCTCTTTTAATCTCTTAGAAAGATAAAAAGGCAAGTATAGCAGAAACCCCAAGGAAAAAGAAAAGTCTATGAAAATCTGTTAATGCTCTCTTTTGGATGTTTTAAGGAACCCGGGATTATCAAAAGTATCACCAGGGCTTAAGCCACAAAGGAAAATTATCATGATTGATTTATGTATCTCCAAATAATTGGGGAAAGTGATGAATTTAGAGTAGTACATCAAGGGTTTGTATTCCAGATCTTCCATTTATAGCTTTGTGACAATGTTCAAATTACAAAAGTTCTCTGGGTTCAGTTTTCTCCCTGTAACATTAGGAGACAGAAAAATGAGTTATAAAATATGCCCAATTATAGCAGACTGTGACTGTCCTCTGCTGCTTCCTATGGATGGTGTAAGCCACATTAACCCCTCTTTTCTGAATATCATATATCCTAGGCTTACATTCAACTTAAGCTGTTTTTTGTTTGTTTGTTTGGTTGGTTAGTTGTTTGTTTTTTTTTTTGTTGTTTTTTTTTTTGTTTGTTTTGTTTTGTTGTGTTGTGTTTTGTTTTGTTTTTTACTCTTTTTTTTTTCTTTCCCCAGGATAAAGCAGCTAAGTTAGGGATCAATGTAATAATAACATGGCAACATCTTCTACTCCTCTACCCTCATAAAAATGTTGTCAAAAATTTCAATAAATCCACTCACTGAATCAATAGTCTGATATGCTGGTAAAATGTTCATATGATGTTAAAATTACCCTCAGAGAACAGGATTAGAGATCACAGATAAGTTTATTTCCATTTGAGAGTTAATATAGATTTAATGAGAGGTTGAATTGTATTCTTCAGCTGAGGAATAAAAAAAATACAATGTTTCCTCCATGAGTATCAGAATGCATAGGCAAATTGCTCCTGTCAGAGTGAACCATTCTGCTTAGGGCTTTGTCAAATTTGACTGGGAGGCATCATTTTCTAATACTCCAAACTTATTTAGAGATCAAATAACAATATCTATTTCTAGCAGACTGTTGTCCCCATTGGTATTCTTCCTGGCCTTGGATGACAGCCTGCTATGGTTCATGTTCTCTGGATGACTCCATGATTTTTTATATTCTCTATTTTAACAAACTGAGTATAATAGTAACATTTAAAGCACAGTGAATGATACAGCTTCCTCCTGAATATATACGATGTTTTCCTTTAGCAATTCTTGCTAACTATAACTTATTTTTACCAGATCTTTGGAAATCTATGGAAATGTAAACCTTTTTCACAATCATAACTCTTTACTTCATTTCTCCATATGAACCTGGAATAGCAATTCTCTACGGGTTCTTAGAGTATTAACATTCCAAGTTCTGTGTTCTAAGATCCATTTTACTAATAATAGTCTATATCCTAAGTTCCTTCCATTTTAAATATTTATTGTTTGAAATACAACTTTCTAATACATACATCCATTTGATATTCAATGACTATGTTTTAAATATTTTTATTTTAAATTCCTTTTTATAAATTAAATTTATTATTATGATTGCAGTAATATTCTACAATCTAAAATTCCTTTTCATTCTAAGAATATAGATTGTAAATTCCTTCCTACCACTAATAATCTACATTATTTATTTTAAAAATCATGTATTTTTAAGAGCTTTCTATCTCCACATTTTTTTTACCTGGTGCATTGTGATATGGCTTTGTGGATTTTTTTTAGTGAAAGGACCATGAAATTTCGTTTGGAATATCCCTTGTAAATCATCTAGTCTAAAGACTACCCAAAGAATGATTTTACTTTATATAAGTATTGGCATGAACAGATAGGGGGTGTAGTATATAGTCTCAATATTAAATCAAGATAACTTAAGTGACTTAACACTGTTAACCTCAATTTCTTGTCTGCAAAATGAACTGAAGAAAAGGAAAATCAATCTAGTATATTTGCCAAGGAAAACCACAAAGTCATGAAGAATTGAGCATGACTGAACAACAACAAGTGTTAGCTATGATATCTGAGAATTTTTCTGGTTATTTTGATCCACCTAAAGAACATAGACTTCCAGATAATATGGCTTGAAATGCATATAGAAAGAAAGAAGCAGACATAAAAATCAAGTCTCTAAACATCATATCAAGTTTTTTCACTGCAAAATATTTTGCTGAAATGAGGGGCCTGGTCTGTATAGTCCTGATTTTACTTCCTCAACTCTATGTGGTTCCACTGGCTAGGCTCATAATAATGGGGCTAATATATATCCACCATTCACTGGTTATTTCAGGAAAAGGAACAAGAAAAAAGAATATACTTGAGTGTCCAAATTGAAAGGCATATTTGGCAAGGCTTCCACAAATCACTATATAAGCAATGAAAAAAAATGTGGATATTTTACCTTCTATTGTATTTTCCTTTATATTTAATTAGCAAACATAACTTTATGTTCCAAGTGATTGCATTCTGCTATGAATTAGTGTATTTCCATTATTACTTCCTGGGAAGGTTAGAATTGCATTAATTCTTTCACAGCTGAACTTAGTATCCTTGTTTTAGTTTCTTTGGATAGATACTTTAAACCACAGTAAACATTTCTAAAAAGTTACTGTGGATGACTCCACAGGAACCACAAACTAAAGCAACCAACCACTACCAAAAAGAGCTCTAGTATTAGTACTAGAGAGTACTATTAGTATTAATAACATAATTCTAGTTCTCAGCCTGTCTTCAATTAACTCAACTTTTCTTTAGAAAAATGTGCTCTAAAATTCGTTCTGAACTCAAGAATTAACTGGCAGTTTCCATATAGAATAAGGTTTGATTATTCAGGATATTTTCAATGACATGATGAAATCTGCTTCTTCATAAAAATAATTTTTACTACTGGAGAGCTGGTGAGTACAAAATCAATCAGTCAATTATTTCTTGAGAAAACTAGACTCTCTATCACAAACACCCACTTTAGAATTCTAAACATATGCTTTGTTATTGCCCTCTTCCATTTACTGGAATCAATAATATCTGGGTCATTCCTCTGGAAATTCTCACTGACCCATTGAAAGAGAGAGAGCTATTGTACACAGCTTTGGGACATCTAGGTTCAGTATAATCTGTGCCCTCAAAGACCTGGGATTCTTTTAGAAGAAAATCTCATTTATGCTGATAAGTAAATAATACAAAAACATAGTATAATTTCAATGGATGGGAAATCACAACTGTATGATGCACCAAAGACGTTTTGTAAGTGATGGTAATTCAAGAAAGTCTTTGAGGGAATAAGGTGGAGGTGTGAAGACAATGTATTTCTTTTATTTTCTATTTTTTTTAATTAAAGCATTGTATTTTCAAAACATTATACATATGTATTTATATGTATGTATATATATATATACATATACATATATATGCATATATATATATATATGGATAATTTTTCAACATTAACCCTTGCAAAACCTTGTGTTCCAATTTCCCCTCTTCTCTCACCTCCTCCCCTAGATGGCAAGTAGTCCAACATATATATGTTCAACATGGTAGAAATGTATTTTAAATCCAATATATATATATATATATATATATATATATATATATATATATATATATATATATATATATATATTAATACAATTATCTTGTGGCACAAGAAAAATGAAATCAAACAGCAGAAATCAAACAGCAAAAATAATAAGAAAATAAAATGTAAGAAAATGACAAAAAAAAAAGAGTGAAAGTGTTATGTTGTGAACCAGAGCAGTTACCACAGTCCTCTCTCTAGGGATAAATTGCTTTTTTCATGACAAGATTACCCGAAGTGCTTTGAATCATCTCATAGTGGAAGAGAGTCATGTCCATCAGAATTGACAATCTTATAATCTTCTTGTTGCTATGTACAACAATCTTCTGGTTCTCCTCATTTCACTTTCATGTAGGTCTCTCCATGCCTCTCTGAATTCATCCTGCTGATCATTTATTACAAAACAATATTCCATAACAATCATATAGCATAATTTATTCAGTCATTCTCAAATTGATGGGTATCTACTCAATTTTCAGTTTCTTGCTATCACAAAAAAACTTACCACAAACATTTTTTCCTGTGGATCCTTTACCCTCCTTTATGATCTTTTTGGAATATAAGCTGCATAGCAGTCACCAAAACTATTTGATATTGGCTAAGAAATAGACCGGTAGATCAGTGGAACAGTTTAGATATAAAGGACAAAAAAGGGTACATCTATAGCAATCTAATCTTTGACAAACCCAAAGATACCAACATTAGGGACAAAAATTCATTATTTGGAAAAAACTGTTGGGAAAACTGGAAATTAGTATGGCAGAAATTAGAAATGGATCCACACTTAACACCATATGCCAAGATAAGATCAATATGGGTCCATGATTTAGGCATAAAGAATGCGATAATAAATAGATTAGAGAAACAGAAAATAGTCTACATCTCAGACCTGTGGAGGAGGAAGGAATTTATGACCACAGGAGAACTAGAGATCATTATTGATCACAAAATAGAAGATTTTGATTACATCAAACTAAAAAGTTTCTGTACAAATAATACTAATGCAAACAAGATTAGAAGGGAAGTAACAAACTGGGAAAATATCTTTAAAGTTAAAGGTTCTGACAAAGGTGTCATTTCCAAAATATATAGAGAACTGACCCTAATTTATAAGAAATCAAACCATTCTCCAATTGATAAATGGTCAAAGGATATGAACAGACAATTCTCAGATGATGAAATTGAAACTATATCCACTCATATAAAAGTGTCTTCCAAATCAGTACTGATCAGAGAAATGCAAATACTCTGAGATATCACTACACACCTGTCAGATTGGCTAAGATGACAGAAACAAATAATGTTGAATGTTGGAGGGGATGTGAGAAAACTGGGAAACTGATACATTGTTGGTGGAGTTGTGAAAGAATCCAGCTATTCTGGAGAGCAATTTGGAACTATGCCCAAAAAGTTATCAAACTGTGCATACCCTTTGACCCAGCATTGCTGTAATTGGGATTATATCCCAAAGAAATACTAAAGAGCAGAAAGGAAACTGTATGTGCCAAAATGTTTGTGGCAGCTCTTTTTGTAGTAGCTAGAAACTGGAAGATGAATGGATGTCCATCAATTGGAGAATGGTTGGGTAAATTGTGGTATATGAAGTTTATGGAATATTATTGCACTGTAAGAAATTACCAGCAGGAGTAATACAGAAAGGCTTGGAGAGATTTACATCAACTGATGCTGAGTGAAATGAATAGAACCAGAAGATCTCTGTATACCTCAATGGTGTATGAAGATATATTCTGATGGAAGTGGATATGTTCAACATAAAGAAGATCCAACTCACTTCCAGTTGATCAGTGATGGACAGAAATAACTACACCCAGAGAAGGAACACTGGGAAGTGAATGTAAATTGTTAGCACTACTATCTATCTTCCCAGATTACTTATACCTTCGGAATCTAATACTTAACATGCAACAAGAAAATTGGATTTACACACATATATTGTATCTAGATTATACTGTAACACATGTAAAATGTATGGGATTGCCTGTCATCTAGGGGAGGAAATGGAGGGAGGGGGAGATAATTTGGAAAAATGAATACAAGGGATAATATAATTTAAAAATTACTCGTGCATATATACTGTGGAAAAAAATTCTAAATAGAATATAAGTTGCATCAAAAGATATGCATAGTTTGATAACTCTTTGGCATAGTTCCAAATTGCTCTTCAGAATGGTTGAATTGTTTGCAACTCACCTAAAATGTATTGATGTCTCAGTTTTCCCATGTCCCATCCAAGAATCGTCATTATTTTTTGCTATCATTTTAACCACTTTGAAAATTATGTTGTGGTATCAGAGTTGTATTCATTTGCATTTCTCTGATCAATAATGACTTGGAGCACCTTTTCATATAACTAGAAAGGGTTCCAATTTGTCATCTGAAAATTGTCTATTTATATCTTTTGGCCATTTACCAGGTGGAGAATAGCTTGAATTCTCATAAATGAGTCAATTTTCTATATATTTTACAAATGAAACCTTTATCATAATCCTTGAATGTAAAACTGTTTCCCCACTTTATTTCTTCCTTCCTAAGCTTATCTGTATTAGTTTTGTTTGTACAAAAACTTTTTAACTTAATATAATAAAGATTATCTGTTTTGCATTCAGTAATGATCTCCAGTTTTTCTTTGGTCACAAATTCCTGCCTTTCTCCACATATCTTAGAGGTAAGGTATTTGATGACCTTCTGATTTGCTTGTAATATCACTCTTTATTCTTTTATCATGAAACCATTTTGCCTGTATTTTAGTATATGGTGTTAGATAGCTCATTGCCTAATTTCTGCTATACTGGTTTCCAATTTCTCCAGACGTTTTTGTCAAATGAGTTCTTTTCCCAAAAGCTGGAATTACTGGGTTTGTCAAATACTAGATTATCAAAATTTTCCTGTGACCCACCTATTCCACTGATCAACTACTCTGTTTCTCAGCCAGTACCAAATGGTTTTGATGCTGCTGCTTTATAATATAGATTTAGATTTGGCATCAGTAGGTCACATTCATTTGCATTTTTTTCATTAATACCCTTGAAATGCTTGACTGTTCTTCCAGATTAACTTTGTTAGTATTTTTGTACCTTTGTAAGACAATTTCTTGGGAGTTTGATTGGTATGGCACTAAACAAGTAGATTAATGTAGATAGGATTTTCATTTTTATTATATTCTCTTGGGCCACCAAAGAACACTTTATATTTTTCCAATTGTTTATATATGATTTAATTTGTGTATAAAGTGTTTTACAGTTGTATTCATATAATTTTAAACTTTGCCTTTGTAGGTAGACTCCAAAATATTTTCTATTGTCAATAAAAAGTTCTTCCTTTTAATCTTTGAGACTAACAATTTGATTTTCCAGTAATGTTCTTAATTCGGTTTTCTGGTGGTCTCTGAATCGCTGGGATCATCATTCTTTTAGTTCAATAATCACCACAAGGACACAGGACACCATAGGTGTAATGTTCAAATCCTTTATTGCCTCCTGGCCTGGGACTGGGCAGCTTTCTTAGAAGCCTTTCAGAGTCTTGGTTTCAGTAAAAAAAATAAAAATAAAAAGTATAGCCCTGCCACCAAGGTGGTGTGAGATGGAATGAATGAATCTGAGCCAAAGGGCTTGCTATTTAGCCTTCAGTTCACTCGTCTTTTCTAGCTCTCTCTGAATGAACCTGCCTGAGGCTCTTAGCTTATATGCTCTACACTGAGTATATCACATATTATAACACTAGGAAACTATTATTTATTGTAAGATTAAATCAATCACACTGAACTTAGAGAACTATTAAGCACCATGCTAAACTAGATAACCATTGTCTCATCAATTCTACTGAATTAGCACTTTGTAAGAATCCTTGTTTCAACTTCAGAGTTCTGGCCCATAATTTCTCCCAATTTCTTTTGTTTTAGAACATAGGGTAGTTATACCCTCCCTGAATTTTCAAGGAGGTTAGAAGCCCAAAAAGGAGATGATTACGCCTTCCCCAACTGCTCAAAAAAGGGGTGAAAACACCATAAAAGGAGGTGATCATACACTCCCTGATGTCTCAGGAAAGGAGATAAAAACACCAAAAGAAAATGGGGAATCAAAACAGATTAGTGAGTTTCTGAAGGGTTTCATTTGAAACAGGTATACATAATAACATGGGACGTATTCCACATAATTACATAAATTGCATAAGCACATGCATAAGCTAGTAGTAATGTAACAAATAACATGAATCCCCATGAGGAATTATACATGTCCATAAGTCCTAAAAATAATCCAAAACCAATTTATTATCCATTACTTTATATTCCAGGAATTGAATAATTTCTGCAAATTTTGAAGTCCTGCAATAGTCTTATCATGTGTTAGGGAGTCCAATGATTCCTGCAGATTTTGAAGTTCTGCAACAGTCTTAACAATTTTCCATCTCATGAAACCCAGTGACTTTTGCAAGTTTTAAGTTCTTCAATGATTCATGCTGATTCTGAAGTGATGCAATAGTCTTAGCAACACTTTTGCATCTCAGGAAACCCAGTCATTCCTGTGGGTGTTCAAGTTCTGTAACAGTCTCATTATCAGCCATGCTCTTTCAGTGTCAGATGTTTCTTAGGGTTTCTCCTTTGTTTAAAGGTTTCTCTCTCTCTCTCTCTCTCTCTCTCTCTCTCTCTCTCTCTCTCTCTCTCTCTCTCTCTCTTTTGGTCTCTCTGCAGGTGCTCATTGGCACCTATCTGATTCCTTCTAAATCTATAGAAATACAAGTAAGACAATTTTCCTAAGCAGTTAACTATCTGATCCTTTCTATTTACCACTTTGGGGATTTCTCCTCATCACCTGGCAATTAAATTGGAGTTGCTTGCACTGATCACTTCCCTTCTATTGGTTTAAAAAGCCTGTATTCTTCCCAATTGCAGTCCCTTTCTCCCATAGGATTCAGAAGGTGAAAGTGACCTGGGAAGAAAAACAAAAATCAAGTAGTCCAAATTCATTTCCCAATGTTCCTTCTCTGGGTGTAGCTGATTCTGTCCATCATTGATCAATTAGAACTGAATTAGATGTTCTCTTTGTCGAAGATATCCAGTTCCATCAGAATACATCCTCATACAGAATTGTTGTTGAAGTGTATAATGATCTCCTGGTTCTGCTCATTTCACTCAGTATCAGTTCATGTAAGTCTTCCCAAGCCTCTCTGTATTCATCCTGCTGGTCATTTCTTAGAGAACAATAACATTCCATAACATTCATATACCACAATTTACCCAACCATTTTCCAATTGCTTGGTATCCATTCATTTTTAATTTCTAACCACTACAAAAAGGACTGCCACAAACATTTTGACACATACAGGTCCCTTCCCCTTCTTTAGTATCTCTTTGGGATATAAACACAGTATTAACACTGTTGGATCAAAGGATATGCTCAGTTTGATAACTCTTTGTGCATAATTCCAGAGTCCTGAATTTCTAAAGACCCTCTGGGTGTAACGTTAGCTGCCATCATGCCCCAATTGTTTTTTGTTTAGAACTCTGGAGCTGTGCTCTGCCTTTTATTTCCCTGAATCAATCTACATGCTGAGGCACAGTGGAAACCTTAGTTGCATTTTGGACATAAAATTCTCTCATCTGTCCTCTCACTCTATCTCTTTGCCTTCATTGATCTTTCAGTTGTCCTCTTTTTCCACAATCAAAGCATCAACAAATCTCTCTAGAAATCACTTGCCAAAAGGGACACTGTTTTCCCATATTTTACATTATAGCCTGGGTATAAAAAATACTTGTTTCCACTGGGACACAGCATCTGATGATCTCCTCTAAAGGAGTTTCTTTGTGTATTCCCCATATAATTCTTCTACAACTTCATTAGCATTTTCCATAGCCAGTTGTCTTGTCATTATTCTTTTAATCTCATTTTCTCCAATGGTTCTTGTGACAGTTGACTGCAGACATCCAACAAAATCAGCAAAGGGTTCATTGGGACCTTGTTCTATTTGTGTTAAGGTTTCCCCTCCATCTTTTCCTGGAAGGAGCTCCATGCTTTGATTGCAGCAATAGCAATTTGCTCATATGCTGATATGGCGCAATTAATCTGTGCTGAAGTGTCTGCTTTCTGATTTGTATATTAAATGCAGTTTTTTTCAGGTTCTAAACATGTCCTTGCTATAGATTTCCAATCACTAGAGGTTAAAATTTCATAAGTCAAATTCTCTAATATCAACTTAGAATAAGATGACATACCCCATAGAAATACAACCCTTTATTAAATCTTTATTTTTTTTTCCAGATCAAAATGAGTGTATGTTTTCTTTCTTGACCTGAAGAATCAAATTCTTCAATCACAGGATATGCATTTATTTTTAAATCAGATATATCCTATCTTTCTTTTTATTTAGCTTTAACTAGTGATTTTCTTGTCATAGGCAGTTTCATAAGTGGTGCTGATTCTATTACTGCCCCTCCCTCACATCCAAAATGCTCCTCCCTCCCTCCTCCCTTCACCCTTGAAGGGTTAATTGAGGGAGATAGGTCAGGGGATGGAGAATATCCTACTGGCTCCTGCTGTGAAGCACCACACTCCTTAATTCCATCAGAATTATACTTAACTCCATTCTTGTCTAATTCTTCATCCTTTTTCCCTAGTTTGTCTGGATCCTCCCTCTCCTACTCTTTCTTCTTTTTCCTCATTCTAATACTTATATAATTTTCTATAGCTAATTGTATGAAGTTATATGTATAAAGTGTTTCTTTAGAAATTGAGTTAGGGGATAATGGACTTCTGGCCAAGATGGCAGCGTGAAAGCAGACAGCTGCTTGAGCTCCATGTTTTCTCTCAGAATTTACTTCATGAGAAGCCTCAGAGTTAATGCTTGACCAGAAAAGAAACCCACAGATAATCACCAAGAGATGACATCCTTGAAATTCGCCAGAGAAGGTCTGTGTTTGCTCGGGAGAGGGTCAAACAAACTGGGCTCAGACTGAGGGCAGGCAAGCCAGAGCAAGACAGACAGCTCACACAGCTCAGAGTAGAGGGGGGAGGGGTAAGATCTCTGCCTATTCTGTGAAAAGGCTTTTACCCCAGTGTGGATGTTCTGTCTTGGCAGCAAGCCAGGAGCAATGGAGAGGGTGTAAACACCGGAGGTGAAGAATAAAACCCCGGAAAAGATCTTTCCAAACCCAGCCACCCCCAACCCCCACCTGGAGTGACTCAGCGAGTTCTCAGAGACTCAGAGCACAGACTCAGCACAACTATCTCTGTTCTATTAGTGGCTCGCTGCTGCCCTCCCCCCCAGTCTGTAGAGGAAGCCCATTAACACCATCCAGCCCCATCCCCTCTAAAAACAGACCTATTATTTCTCTTGTCAATTTGTTTTCTTCAGTTCCCACTAGGACAAAATGAACAAAAAATTCAAAAGGGCTCTAACCATTGACAGCTTCTGTATGGAGAGAGAGCAAATTTCAAATACTAAGGACACTAAAAGCAGATTATCCCCAGAGGAATCCCCTAAGGGGTATATGAGCAGCTCCTCAATACAAAAGACTCTCACAGAGGAAATCAAAAAGGTTCTCACAAGAGAGCTAGAAAAGAAATGGGAATCTTGGCAAGAAAGCCTGGAGAAGTCATTCCACACATTTAAAGACAGAATGAATAAAGAAAACAAATCATTTAGAAACAAAATTAGTGAATTGGAAAAGGTAAACAACTCCAAGGAAAATAGGATTAGTGAGATGGAAAAGGTAATCAACTCCAAGGGAAACAGGATTAGTAAGCTGGATAAGGAAATCAGCTCTCTAAAAAATAAATTGATAAAATGGGAAAAAATTCCATAGAAAAACTCACAATTACAAAAAGTTAGAAAAAAAAGTGAGTGAAGAAAATACATCATTGAAAATTAGACTGGAACAAGTAGAAATGGATGCCTCAAGGAGAAACCAAGAGGTAGTCAAGCAAAACCAGAGAAGTGAAATAATTGAAAAGAATATCAAGTACCTCATTAGAAAGACAACAGACCTGAAAAACAGATCAAGGAAAGACAATTTGAGAATAATCGGACTCCCTGAAAAATGTGAAGAAAAAAAGAGCTTGTACATTATTTTTGAGGAAATTTTCAAAGAGAACTGCCCAGACGTTTTGGAAACAGAGGTTAAATAGACATTGAAAAAATTCATAGATCACCTACTGAATCAAAATGCCAATATACTGGCCAAGTTCAAGAACCATCAGACAAAGGAAAAAATATTGGAAGCTGCTAGAAAAAAAGCAATTCAAATATGAAGGAGACACAATAAGGAAAACCCAGGATCTAGCAGCATCCACATTAAAAGAATGCAGGGCTTGGAACATGATATTCCGAAAGGCTAAGGAATTTGGTATGCAGCCAAGAATAACTTACCCAGCAAAAATGAGCATCATTTTCCAGGGAAGAAGATAGACATTTAACAAAATAAATGAATACTATCTATTCTTGATGAAAAAAGCAGACTTACATAAAATGTTTGATCTTCAAATACAGAAGTCAAGAGATTTCTAAAAAGGTAAAAAGAAATCTTGAGAACTATACTTCTGCCATAAAAATATATAAAGAACATATGTATAATTTATCCTAGAAACTGGAGGTGGAAAGGAAATTATATCATAAAATAGGGTAAAGTTGTGATAATACATCTTATGAAGAGGCAAAGTTAACCTATTATATATGAGAGAAAGAAAGGAGGGAGATGAACATAGTGTGTATCAATAGACATATTCGATTTATGGTGAAACTTCTTCCATTTCATTGAAAAGTGAAAGGGAAGGAGTAAGCTAAGAGGAAGGGAATACAGAAATTGTGAGGAAAAGGAGTAAAATAAGGGGAGGAACTTTAAGGTGGGGGAGGGATACTAAAAATGTTGGGCTGTGAAAAGCAAGTGGTATTCACAAGTTTAATACTGGGTAGGTGGGGTAAGAGGGAAGGAAAGGAGAAAAGCATAAGCACGGGTTAATAGGATGACAACAAATATAGAATTAGTCATTCTACCCATAAATGTGAATGGGGCAAACTGCCTCATAAAGAGGAAGCAGTTAGCAGACTGGATTAAAAGTCAGAATTCTACTATATGTTGTTTACAGGAAACACACCTGAAACAGGGTGATACATTCAAACTAAAAGTAAAAGGGTGGAACAGAATCTACTATGCTTCAGGCAAAGCCAAAAAAGCAGGGGTAGCCATCCTCATCTCAGATCAAGCAAAAACAAAAAATGATCTAATTAAAAGAGATAAGGAAGGGCATTATATCCTGCTAAAGGGTATCATCAATAATGAATCTGTATCAATATTAAACATATATACAACAAGTGGTGCAGCATCTAAATTCTTTTCTTTTTAATATTTTTTTTTTATTTTAGAATTATAACTGTTTTTTTTTTTGACAATACATATGCATGGGTAATTTTTTACAACATTATCCCTTGCACTTACTTCTATTCATATTTTTTCCCTTCCTTGCCCAACCCCCTCCCCCAGATGGCAGGCAGTCTTATACATGTTAAATATATTACAGTATATTATAGATACAATATATGTGTGTAGAACCAGATTTCTTGTTGCACATGAAATATAACTAACTTTGATTTTGCATCATTCATTGAGAACATAGTGTGTATATATGTATATATATATATATATATATATATATATATATATATATATATATACATACAAACATACACATCTATCTGTTTCTGTCAGGGACTGATATTTATGATTTTTATTCACCCAGTGTGTCATTGATACTCTGCACATAGTAGATAATTAATATCTTCAACAACGATACTGTATGAAGATATATTCTGATTGAAGTGGATATCTTCAACATAGAGAAGATCTAATTTAGTTCCAGTTGATCAATGATGGACAGAATCAGCTACACTCAGAGAAGGAACAATGAGAATTGAGTGTAAATTGCACTATTTATTGTATTTCTACCCAGGTTACTTTTACCTTCTGAATCCAATTCTTATTGTGCAACAAGAAATTCGGTTTTGCGCACATATATTTTATCTAGGATATTCTGTAACACATTTAACATGTATGGGATTGCCTGACATCTAGGGGAGGGGGTAGAGGGAGGAAGGGGAAAATTCAGAAAAGAAGTGAGTATAAGGGATAATGTAAAAAAAAAAAATTACCCCTGCATATTTACTGTCAAAAATTATCATTATAAAATTAATTTTAAAAAATTGGAACTGAACCAATGTAAGTGAATAACTCCATGAGACCTTGAGGATCAGTCAAATTAAACCCAAAAATGAAAGGAAAAATAGAAGAAAATGTAAAATACTTCAATGGAAAAGCAACTGACATGTAAAATAGATCTTGGAAAAATAATCTAAGAATTATTGGATTTCCTGAAGATCATGATTTTAAAAAGCCCCTAAAAATCATGTTTCATAAAGTCATTAAGGAAAACTGTCCTGATGACCTAGAATCAGAGGGTAAAATAGCCATTGAAAGAATTCACTAATCAGCTCCTGGAATGGACCCCAAAATGAAAATTCCAAAGAACATTGTAGACAAATTTCAGAATTATCAAAGGAAGGAGAAAATATTGCAAGCAACAAGAAAGATAAAAAAATTCAAATATTGAGGAGCCACAAACAGTATTACCCAGAACCTTGCAGCTTCCCTTTAAAAGATAGAGGGGCATGAAATTTGACATCATGAAAGGCAAAGGAACTTGGATTGAAGCCTGGATTCAACTACCCAGCAAAATTAAGCATTATCTTTCTGGGAATATGATGGACATGAATTGAAACAGGTGAATTTAATTTATTTATGATGACAATATAAGAGATGAATAAAAAATTTGAACTTCAAACACAAACCTCATAAGAGACATAAAAAGGTAAACAGGAAAGAAAAAGTAACTTTCTTTAAAACGTTAAAATATACTTAGAAGGTGCTGGTATACATTCATTTTATTGTGATTGGTATAAAAATGAAACTATAGGAGGAAAGGGGATTTTCCTAGAAAAAGAGGAAAATGGAGTTAAAAGGGGCTAAATTACATTCCTTTGAGACATAAAGAAGGGAGAAGATGAACATGATGTGAATGTTATTCTTATCAGATTTTGCTCAAAGAGGGAATATCAGACATAATCATACTACACCCAATACAGAAGTAATGTAGGAAAGGGAAAAAGAAAGAGGGAGGCTAATAGAAGGGAGAAAAGAAATAGAAGGGGAAAGGTATAATAAAGGGCTAAGGATTGTAAAAGTGGAGGGCTGTTCCGGGGATGTTATAGTAGAAGCAAATTACAAAAGAGGATAAAGGGGAAATGAAAAACAAAAGTATAACTTGTGAAAAATAATATGGCAGGAAATACAAAACTAGTAATTTTAATTGTGAATGTGAATGAGATTAACTCTCCCATACAACGGAAGCAAATAACAGATTGAATTAAAAGTCATATTCCTACAATATTTGGCTTACAAGAATCACATTTAAAGCAGAGTAATACATTTAGAATAAAGATTAAATGTAGAGTAGGATCTATTCTCCTTCAGCTAAAGTAAAAAAAAAACAAAAAAAAAAAAAAACAAAAACAAAAACAAAAACAAACAAACAAAAAACAGGGATAGTGGTTCTGATCTTAGATTAAGCAAAGGCAAAAGTAGATCTAATTAAAAGAATTAAAGAGGAAAATCACATCTTGTTAAATGGTACCATAGATAATGAAACAGTATCAATATTAAACATATATACACTAAGTGGCATAGCCTCCAAATTCCTAGAGAAGTTAAGAAATGTACAAAACATTACTAGTGGCCATCAACAACTTTGCTCTTTCAGAACTATATAAAATGAACCACAAAACAAATAAGAAATATATTAAGGAGCTCAACAGAATTATAGAACACTTGGGAATGAGAAATCATTGGAGAAAATTGAATGGAGATAGAATTGAATATATTTTTTTCAGCAATTCATGGAACATATAAAAATGATGATAAATTATGGTATAAACCCCTGAAAATCAAAATCAGAAAAGCTAAAATGTCAAATGCATTTTTTTAAGATTATGATGCAAATCAAATTTACATGCAATAAAAGGCCAGGAGAAAACAGACCAATATGCATGGGTAATTTTTTAGCATTGACAGTTGCAAACCTTTTGTTCCAATTTTTCCCCTCCTTCCCCCCAACTGCTCCCCCAGATGGCAGGTAGACCAATACATATTAAATATGTTAAAGTTTATGCTAAATGCAATATATGTATACACATCCATATAATTATTTTGCTGCACAAGAAGAATTGGACTTTGAAATAGTGTACAATTAACCTGTGAAGGAAATAAAAAATGCAGGCAGCTAGAGAAGTACCTTGGTAAGAGCCCCACAGTGCAGATTAGCAACTGCCCTGGGGCTAGAGACTGAGCAGCATAATTCACTACCCCAGGCAGAACCTAGTAGTTGGGATTAGCAATTACCCAGGAAAGATCCCCACATTGGAAGTGTCTCTGCCCTGTGGAGCACAGTCACATTGCAGCAGTTCTATTGCCTGAGCTAAGCCCCCTTGCTATGCAGATTAGACTCTGCCCTGGGCTGAGCGCCCCCTCCCCCAACTTGTGCAGATTTGTGTGCCTGGGGCAAAGTGCTACAGAATGTAGCTACACATCTGTGCTTTGGTCTGTGCTGAGTCTCTCACTTCTGGTGCTATGTGGGTGTAGTCAGATCCTGTTAGATTCTGGTGTTTTTTAGAGTACCCTCTACCTTTGGCTTTAATTTCTCTGCTGCTCTATTGCCTTGCAACCAAAGCAGAGCAGTCAAACTGTGGTAGAGTCCTCCCTGTAAATTTTCCAACCATGGAGACCACCCCCCACCCAGTCCACTCAGTATGCTAGCTTCTCCTTCTATCTCCCTGCTTTTGCAGGTCTACTCATGCTGCTCAGGACAAACATTTTCTGGCGATCTTCTAGATTATCTTCAGCTGGTAAATTGTTATACTTCCAATCTTCATGAATTTTACCAGCAAGCACTATTTCGAAGGCTGAATTTGGTAATTAGTAGTGAGGGTATGAAAGGAGTTTAGAATGTCACATATATCTTCTCCTACATCTTGGTACCACCCCTCCAAACCAAAAATTCATTGAAAACTAAGCAGTCTAATACTAAACAATGAGGTGGTTAAACAATAAATCATAGACACAATAGATATTTTCTTCTGAGAAAATGAAAATGAGACAATATATCAAAATTTATGGGATTCACCCAAAGCTGTTCTTAGGGGAAGTTTTATATCTCTAGATGCTTACTTGCATAAAATAAAGAGAAGATCAATGAATTGGACAAGCAAATAAAAAAAGCTAGAAACAACAAATTAAAAACCCTAATTAAATACAAAATTTGAAATTCTAAATATAAAAGGGTAGTTTAATAAAATTGAAAATAAAAAAAACTATTGAATTAATAAATAAAATTGAGTTATTTTTATTAAAAACAACAAAATAGATATACTCTTAATTAAATTCATTAGAAAAAAGTAAAGGAGAAAATCAAATTGTTAGCATCAAAAATGAAAAAGTAGAAATTTCCATGAATGAAGAGGAAATTAGAGCAATAATTAAGAGTTATTTTGCCCAAGTATATGTCAATATATCTGATAATCTAAGTGTAATAAAGGAATATTTATAAAATTATAGATTGCAGACTAATGGAAGAGGGAATAATTTACTAAACAATACCATTTTTGAAAAAGAAATTGAGTGATCAATTAATTAACTTCCTAAGAAAAAATTTCCAGGGACAGATGGATTTACATATGAATTCTACCATACATTTAAAGAACAAGTAATTCCAATACTATGTAAACTATTTGTTAAAATAGAGAAAGGAGGAGTTCTATCAAATGCCTTTTATCACACAGATATGGTACTAAAAACCTCAACCAGGTGAGCTAAAGAGAAAAAAAGAAAATTATTGACCAACTTCCCTAAGTGACTTTCCCGGGTCACACAGCTAGGAAGTGTTGGTTTCTGAGGTCAGATTTGAATTTAACTCCTCCTGACTTCAGGGCTGGTGCTCTATCCACTGTACCACCTAGCTGCCTGATGCAAAAATTGTTAAATAATAAAATAGTAAAAGATTACAGCAAGTTATCTCCTGAATAATACATCATTATCAATTAAAATTTATCCCAATGCTAGAACTATTCAATTGGAAAACTATTAGCATAACTGACTGTATCAATAGCCAAGCTAACAAAAAACATAAGATTATCTCAATTTATGGGGAAAAAAGCATTTTATGAAATCCAAAGCTCATTCCTATTAAAAACACTAAAATACAGGAATAAATGGATTTTTCCTCAAAATGATTAGTAGCATATATTTAAAACTATCAACAAGCATCTTATGTAATAGAAACTAGAAGCATTCCCAATAATATCAGGAGTGAAATATGGTTGCCCACTATCATCATTAGAATTCAATATTGTATCAGAAATGTTGGCTTTGTCAATAAGAGAAGAAAAAGAAATTAAAGGAATTAGAATAGGTAATAAAACCAAATCATCACGTTTGCAGAAGAGATGAAGGAATACTTAGAGAATCCTGGAGAATTAAGTAAAAAACTACTAGAAACAATTCACAACTCTAGCAGATTGGCAAGATACAAAATAAATCCACATAAATCATCAGCATTTTCATATGTTACCAATAAAATCCAGCATCAAGAGATATAAAGAGAAATTCCCTTTAAAATAAATCTAGATAATATGAAATATTTGGGATTCTACCTGCCAAGCCAAAATGAGGAAATATATGATTATTATTATAAAACATTTTCCTTTCGATATCAATAAAGTCATATATAATCAGTGGGAAAAAAATCAAATTCTCATGTGCATTCTGCTCTAATATAATCAAAAAGACAATGCTATCAACCAGGAGATTATTATACACTTCAACAACAATACTATTTGAGGATGTATTCTGATGGAAGTGGATATCTTCGACAAAGAGAAGATCTAATTCATTTTCAATTGATGAATGATGGACAGAATCAGCTACATCCAGAGAAGGAAAACTGGGAAATGTATGTAAACTGTTTGCATTTTGTTTTTTCTTCCCAGGTAAAAATAACCTTTTGAATCCAATTCTTCCTATGCAACAAAAAAATCGGTTCTGTACACATATATTGTATCTAGGATATACTATAACATATTTAATATGTATGGGACTGCCTCCCATCTTGGGTAGGGAGGGGAGGGAATATGTATATGTATATATATATATATATATATATTATATATATATATATATATATATATATATACACACACATACATATCTAAATATGTATATACAGGTGAAATAAATGTTAGGCTAGGGTTGATAAGTGAGTTTCCTGAAGCAAAATATGCAACTTGAATTGAAATTATTTTCTTATAACCTCAAGCTTTAAGGCTCTCTCACTCAAACCACTACAATACAGGAACATAAAATAAAAATACAATTTTAAATAGAATTTTGGGAAAGGGGCATCTAGTGTAATACTCTTTTTCACACATCGAGGCAATAGAGAATAGGAAAATGATGTTTCCATGTCTTTGTTCATGTGATTACATACTTTTTACCTATTGCAAACCTCGTATTCATTCAATCATATGAAATGATATGAAGTCAAATTAAAACAACTGAATAGTTATTGAGCCTACTAAGCACAGTTTGTTAAATCCTGTAAATACATCCAAACCCTTCAATAACAATAGCAATTCTTTAAAAGACACAAAATTAAAGGGAGAAACAACATGAGAATTATGTACAAATAGCATATAAACATTATGAATTGGAAGTAAATTCAGAATAAAGGCATTAATATAAAGAAGTGGGAAAACCTATTTGTAATCATGGGGTTTTTGCTGGAACATAAAAGAAGTCTACATGTCCATAGTGAATAAAAATAACTGGAGATATTCAGCCATGAGATATTCAGAAAAAAAAAATTAATAGTGTTGGAAAATAGGATGCATTATGAAATAAGAAAAAGGAAGACTATATAAATGTAATGTAAAGTATATGAGGGGGAGTCAGAGAAATAAGTTATAAGAAGAAAGATATGAAGTTAGGTTACAAAGTGCTTATAAAGCCAAAAAAAGGATCCTATATACTAAGGAGAATAGGGAGCTACCAAAAGTATTGTTTTCATTGTTGTTTGTTGAAAGTAAATTTTATTTGCTTTTGACCATTATTTCTCTGATAGCTCAACAAAAAAACTTATTAGAACTGGAAGAGATTTTAGGGAAGGAGACCCAACTGAAGCCTACCTATAATAGTCCAAGTATGATGTGATGAGAATCAGGTAGTGGCTTCAGAAGAAAGAAGAAACTGGAATAAAACTGTAGAATAAATATAATTCATCAGACTTGGCAAACCAGGTGATATAATTAAATGAAAAAAAAAGGAAATAAGTTGGATATTTTAGTTTTCTAGGTGATTAACATTAACAACAATATGAAAATTAAAAAGAAGGGATGATTTGTAGGAAGAAAACTAGTTTAGTTTCATAAATTGGGTTTTGGGGGGGAAACTCAATATATATTATCTTTCAGTTATTTTGTTATTGTCTTTCAGATTATTTTTTTAGTCATGTCTGGGTCTTCACGACCCAGTCACTATGAGTCATTTTTTTAAATGAGGAAACTGAGGCAAAGAGGGTTAAGTGTCTTGTCCCAAGTTGCATAATTTTTAAATTTTAAAGACCAGGTTTGAACTCAGGCAAATGAATCTTTTTGATTCCATCCCTGCCCCTCTATCCTCTCTTGTCACCTAGATGCCTATGAGACATCAACTTTGAGATAAATAATGAAAAGTCAGAAATTCAAGTTTGGAAGTAAAGAGAGATTAGGGCAGGGCAAATAAACTTATCTAACTAGAAGTGATATTTGAATTCATGGGATTTGATAACATCACCACATGAAATAATATGGAAGACAAGACAATTTAGAACCTTGGCAGAAAGCATTTTGATGTCACAATGCAGTTGAATTTTTCTCTCTCATCTTTCCTGAAAGACAAGTCATCTCTCTCTATTCTGAATTCTGAGAGTACTTTGTGTTCTGCTTTATATTTATTTAGGCATATTTTTATTATCTATTATTTTGTGGTTTCTATGAGGAGATCAATCTTGTTTCCTTTATTTTTCTACATTCCAAGGAACTCACCTTTGGGCATTTATCTAAGGAGTTCTTTGAAATTGTCCCATGTAGAAATTGAACTTTTCAAGACTAAAGTATACTTAGACCTTTCCTTGTCACTCTTGGAGGTTACTTTTCACTGAATTTGCTTACAGATGTCTTTTTAATAAACTCTGCTTTCTAGCTAATATCTATTCAGTTTGGAAATAGATATAGTCATGTATTGTAGATTTTCATTGTATTTTGGATCATTATTGGAGCATATTTTACTGGTACAGTTATGTTAGAGCTATATGCTTTATCTTCCATTCTAGCAACCATTTTGAATCAAAAGCAATACTGTCATAAGATGACATTTCATAACCAGAAAATTTGGGGTAAATAAATAAGAATTTTGGGAAGCATATCACAAACCTGCTATATAGATATTTCAAGTAATATGAAGTATCAACTATTGGAAATTTGTAGATCTTAATTCCAAAAGAAACATATTTGGCATTTTTTTGTTTACCTAAAGCATTTTTACTTCCATAAAGAGAATTGCTTTTAAAGTATTTTTATATCACTTAACATTATGATACCTAGAAGGAACTTCCCAGATCATGCCCAAATCTCCTAAAATAAGTTTTATGAGATTCATAGCACAAATATGAATTAACCATATAAATGTAGTGTGTTTAAAGCTGATCAGATTGAGATATTACCAAGCCTACGTGACTTGAGCTCATGTATTCATGAGAATACATGATAAAAATTACCATTCACCTAAAATATAAGCATTATCATTTGAAAAAATAAAAAAAGAAAAAAATATCTTTTTTATTTTGCTTTCAGCTCTGAAAAATGGGTCTGTGGACATTTGTTGTTGTTTTCTGTGTTGTTTGTCATTTGAAGTTCTATATGAAGGTGGTATTTCTTTTTTAAGTAGATATTTTGCCAATATGATCTTTAAACTAGGATTCCAGGGAGAATATTGTAACCATTCAGAAAGACATGAAACCCAGAAAAGCCAAGGTACCTGGGTCTTCAGCCTGTTTTCTAGGAAGTGAACTAAGTTTATAAACCTATTTTCTTTGTGCTTGAGACTGAGACTGAAGTGGTACAATGGAGGAAAAGAACTGTGTTCCATATATTGAGAATGTGTTATTAGCATATTTGTTATTAAACCTCTTGTTATGCTTTGGGAAAAGGTACTCTGATAATATCTAAATGAAATTGGTTATAGAATATAACACTTACATTTTGTGGAATATGAAAGGTACAGTACCATTTCCCTTAATGGTACTGGGGAATCTAGTTGTAGGTTGAAATTCAATTTGCATGCAGTGAAGGACAAAATAGTCAGAATTCAAATGTTAGAAAATCCCCCCAAATGTAAATTTCATATTATCTTGTTTAGTGCATATATGCCCCAATATATTTCATAATGCTTTTGGATCTAGAAGGTACTATATAACTTGAATTCAATCCAAATCTGAAAAAATATCTTGACTACATTCTACCAAAAGAGTGGTGCAAATTCACTTTGAAAATTTCAATAATATGGGTGGAGCCAAGATGGCAGAGAGAACACACACATCTATCTAAGCTTTCCTTTACCCTCAAACTATTTTTTATGAAAATCAGGAATTGTGCTTGGAATTAGTGCTTGAGTGTCAAAACCCATAAATATTGGGAGTACAACACATTACCAACAGAAGATAATCTCGAAATTCACCAGAAAAAGGTCTGTTTTTGCTCCCAGACAGAGACGGAATGGGGTTAGGCCAGGTATAGAATCAGGCAGGTAGGCAGTGAGAACACAGAGAATAGTTCCCACAAGCAGACGGGAGGGGGGCAGGGTGTGGTCTTTGCAGGCTAAAAATTTGCAAGGAGAAATTCACCATAGTATTGGCTGACTGCTCTGAAAGTGAGCCAGTAGATCAGTAGAGAAGTAATAAACACAGGTGGTAAAGACTATAACCCCAAAATGCTAGAGTCTCTCTGGACCTAGTCACACCCACCCAACACTAGAAGGGACTCATTATGATATCAGAATGCAACCACTGATCCCAGCACAGACACTGATCCCAGCATAGCCATTGTTGCCCCACTAAAAATTACTGCTGCTTCTTACTGTCTGTTGAGGAAACTTGGTAACACCACACTGCCCCAAATACAGAGAAGACTGCAGATTTGTGTGTGTGTGTGTGTGTATGTGTGTGTGTGTGTTTGTGTTTGTGTATGTGTTTGTGTTTGTTTTGGTCTTTTGTTTCAACTGAGTAAAAAGACAAAGTGGGCTCTAACTATAGATAGTTTCTATGCTGAAAGAGAGCATACTTCAAACCCTGAGGAGACTAAAAACAGATTCTCTCTAGATGAAAGCCAAAAGGGGAATATGATCTATTTCCCATTACACAAGGCTCTCATAAAAGAAATTAAAAAGGTAATTAAAAGAGAGCTAGAAGAAAAATGGGGAAAGAAAAGGGAAGCTTTGCAAGAGGGTCTGGACAAGTCATCCCACTTATTAAAAGATAGAGTAGATAAAGAAATCAACTCCATGAAAAACAGAATTACTGAATTGAAAAAAGAAAGCAGTTCCTTAAAAAAAAATAAAATTGGTGAAATGAAACAAAATAGAACAAAATAACTTATTTAAAAACTCAATTGGACAATCACACAAAAAATAAGGAGGAAGAGAAGAAAATAATTCATTAAAAATCAGAACTGAACAAAAGGAAATGAATGGCTCAAAAAGATACCAAGAATCAGTCAAGCAAAATCAGAAAAAAAAAAAAAAAAAAAAAAAAGAAAAGAAAAAGTAGAAAAAAATGTTAAATACCTACTTGGGAAAACTACAGACCTGGAAAATAGATCTAGGAGAGATAATCTAAGGATTATTTCAACTCACTGAAAATCATAATTAAAAAAAAATCCTAAACACTCTTTTTTTTAATTAATAATTTTTATTATATATATATATATATATATTTATAATATTATCCCTTGTATTCATTTTTCCAAATTATCCCCCCCCTCCCTCTATTCCCTCCCCCCGATGACAGGCAATCCCATGCATTTTACATGTGTTACAATATAGTCTAGGTACAATACATGTGTGTGAATATCATTTTCTTGTTGCACAATAAACTTTAGATTCCGAAGGTACATGTAACCTGGGCAGACAGATATTAGCGCTAACAATTTACATTCACTTCCCAGTGTTTCTTCTCTGGGTGTAGCTACCTCTGTCCATCATTGATCAACTGGAAGTGAGTTGGCTTTTCTTTATGTTGAAGATTTCCACTTCCATCAGGATACATCCTCATACAGTATTGTTGTTGAAGTGTACAGTGATCTTCTGGTTCTGCTCATTTCACTCAGCATCAGTTGATTTAAGTCTCTCCAGGCCTCTCTGTATTCCTCCTGCTGGTCATTTCTTACAGAGCAATAATATTCCATAACCTTCATATACCATAATTTACCCAACCATTCTCCAACTGATGGACATCCATTCATCTTCCAGCTAAACACTCTTTTTCAGGAAATTATCAAAGATAACTGCCCGGATGTTATAGAAACAGAAGATAAAATAGACAATGAATGAATTTATCTATCACCTACTGAAAGAGATCACAAAATCAAAACTCCAAGAAATATTGTGGCAGGATTCTAGAACTATCAGTCCAAGGAAAAAATACTACAAGTAGCTAGAAAAAAATAATCAAATAAAGAGGAACCACAATAATGAAGTATAATCCAATAAGGATTACTCAGGATCTAGCAATGTCCGCATTAAAGGATTGAAGGGCCTTGAATCTGGTATTCTGAAAGACTAAGGAACTTGGTATGCAGCCAAGAATAACTTTTCCAGTCAAACTGCGCATTTTCTTCTAGGGAACAAGATTGACATTCAAGGAAATAAGTGAATTCCATTTATTTCTGATGAAAAAACCAGAACTAAACAAAACTAAATAAATAAATAACCTCCAAATATAGCACTCAAGACAAGCATAAAAAGGTTAAAAGAAATCTTTGGAATTATATTTCTGTCATGAATATACATAAATAATACAGGTATACTTTGGTTTTACTGTTATAAAATAAAAAAGAATCTAAAAGTGGAAAGGAAATTGTACCACAAAAAAGGAAAAGTGGAGGTACTATATTTAACAAAGAGGCAAAGGAAACTATTATATCTGAGGGAAAAAAGGGAAAGAGATGAACAGAATGTGAATCTTACTCTCATTTGAATTGGCTTGAAGACAAAATATTAGATACTCGATTAATTGAGAATATTCTCCCACCTCATTGAAACTTGGGAGGGCAAAAGTTAAAAGGGAAGGAGAAGGCTAAATAGAAGGAAATACAGAAGTAGTAAGGGGAAGGTTTAAAAAAAAGGAGAAGGACTCTAAGGGGGGGAGGAATTCTAAATAGGGAGGGCTATGTGAGACAAGTAGCAATCACAGGTTTAATATTGAGAAGAGGGTGTAAGGGGGAAAGGAAAGAGAAAAACATAATTTGAGGTTAACAAGATGGCAGAAAATACAGAATTAGTAATTTTAACCATAAACGTGAATGGGGTAAACTCCCTCATAAAGCAGAGGTGAATAGTAGACTACATTAAAAGACAGAATCCTATAATATGTTGTTTACAAGAAACACACTGAAGCAGGGTGATATATAAGGAGTAAAAGAAAAAGACTGGAACAGAATCTACTATGTTTGAGGTGAAGTCAAAAAATCAGGGGTAGCCATCTTGAGCTCAGATCAAGCAAAAGGAAAAATTGATCTAATTAAAAGAGATAGGGAAGGGTACTATATATAGCTAAAGGGTAGCATAGATAATGAAGCAATATCAATATTAAACATATATGCACCAAATTGTATAGCATCTAAATTCCTAAAGGAGAAGTTAGGAGAGCTACAAGAAGAAAGACAGCAAAGCTATAATAGTGAGAGATGTCAAACTTGTACTCTCAGAACTATATAAATCAAACCACAAAATAAATATGAAAGAAGTCAAAGAGGAAACTACTAGAAAAGTTAGGTATGATAGATCTTTGGAGAATACTAAATGGAGAAAGAAAGGAGTATACTTTCTTTTCAGCAGTTCAAGGAACCTCTACAAAATTGGCCATATGTTATGACACAAAGATGTCAAATTCAAATGCAAAAAGGCAAAAATAGTAAATGCATCCTTTTCAGATCATGATGCAATAAAAATTACAAACAATAAAAAGCCAGGGAAAATAGGCCAAAAAAGTGATTGGAAACTAAATAATCTCATCCTAGAGAATGATTGGGTGAAACAGTAATTTATAGACATAATTAATAATGTGACTCAAGAGAATGACACTAAGGAGATGTCATACCAAAATGTGTGGGATGCAGCTAAAGTGGTAATAAGGCAAAATTTTCTATTTCTAGAAGGCTATGTGCATAAAACAGAGAAAGGGTAAATCAATGAATTAGAATTGAAACTAAAAAAGGTAGAAAAACAGCAAATTAAAAACCCTCAAACACTAAACTTGAAATTCTAAAAATAAAAGGAGAGATTAATAAAATTAAAAGTAAAAAAAATATTGAATTAATAAATAAAACTAAGAGTTGGTTCTATGGAAAAAACCAACAAAATAGATAAACCCTAAGTAAATCTGATTAGAAAAAAGCAAGAGGAAAATCCAATCATTAGTCTTAAAAAAGAAAAGGGAGAAATTGCCACTAATGAAGAAGAAATTACAGCGATAATTAAAAGTTACTTTGGCCAACTTTATGATAATAAATTTGATAACTTAAATGAATTGGATGAATATATTAAAAAACATAGGTTGCCCAGATTAATGGAGGAAGACTTAAATTGATTAAAAAATTCCATTGTGGAAAAAGAAATAGAACAAGCTATTAATCTGCTCTCTAAGAAAAAAAAACTCCAGGACTAGGTGGATTTACATGTGAATTCTACCAAAAATTTAAAGAACAATTTACTCGAATGTTATATAAACTGAAAAAATAGGGATTGAAGGTGTCCTACGAAATTCCTTTGATGACACAGATATGGTACTGACATCTAAATCAGGTAGGAAGAAAACAGAGAAGGAAAATTATAGACCAAAATCTTAAAGAAAATACTAGTAAATACTAGTAAAAAGATTACATAAAATCATCCCCAGGATAATACACCATGATCAAATAGGATTTATACCAGGAATGCAGGCTGCTGCAATATTAGGAAAACTATTAACATAATATATAAAGTATTGACTAGCTCCCTGGAGGGCCTCAGGATCAGCCAGAGTCAAGATTCAATCAAAGTCCTTGGTCTTTAGGAGGAAAAGGGAAGGAGGCAGGCAAGTTGCCACATGGCTTGCCAAAGATGTATCATGGATTCTGATGCCCAGAATCTACAGCCTTTCTCCATCCTTGTCCTTCCACCAAGTGACTCTGACCTCTCTCTCCCAGCCTTCCAACCCATGCCTGTGATTATCTCAACACCAAACATTCAGCAAACACCAATTGTGAGGAGAGCCATCACATTACCATCTCATCTAAATCTTCATATAGAGCCATTATCTCACATCAAATAAATAATTAGCCTAAAGTGCTTTGTTGTCTGATTCAAGCACAGCTTTTTGGAGTTTCAGACTTCTACAATAATTGATTATATCAATAACCAAAATAACAAAGAGCATATAATCATCTCAATACACACAGAAAAAGCATTTGATAAAATCAAACACCCATTGCTATGTGTGGGAATAAATGGACTTTTCCTTAAAATAGTCAGTAACATCTATTTAAAACCATCAGTAAGCATCAAATGTAATGGTGATAAACTGGAACCATTCTCAATAAAATCAGGAGTAAAAGAAGATTGCCCAGTATCACCATTGCTATTCAATATTGTATCAGAAATGCTAGCTTTGGCAATTAGAGATGAAAAAGAGATTAAAGTAATTAGATGAAACCAAATTATCACTCTTTGTAGATGATATGATGGCATACTTAGAGAACCCCAGAGATTCTACTAAAAAGCTTTTAGAAATAATCCACAACTTTAACAAGGTTACAGAATACAAAGTAAATCCACATAGAGTTTTATCATTTTTATACATCACTAACAAAATCCAACAGCAAGAGTTACAAAGAGAAATTTCATTTAAAATACATGTTGATGGTATAAAATATTGGGGAATATATCTGCCAAAAGAAAGACAGGAACTATATGCTCAAAACTATAAAGCACTTTCCACAAAAATAAAGTCAGTGCTAAACGATTGGGAAAATATTAAGTGCTCTAGGATATGTTGAGCAAATATAATAAAGATAACAATACTCCCAAAATTAATCTATTTATTTAGTGCTATACTAATCAGACATCCAAGAAACTATTTTACTGACATAGAAAAAAATAATAACAAAATTCATCTGGAAGAACAAAAGGTCGAGAATTTTAAGGGAAGTAATGAAGAAAAAAAATCAAATGAAGGTGTACCGGATCTAAAACTATATTATAAAGCAGTAGTCACCAAACCATTTGGTATTGGCTAAATAATAGATTAGTTGATCAGTGCAATAAATTAGGTTTCCAGGACAAAATACTCAATAACTATTGTAATCTAGTGTTTGACAAACCCAAAGATCCCAACTTTTGGTATAAGAACTTACTATTTGACAAAAAATGCTGGGAAAATTGGAAATTAGTATGGCAGAAACTGGGCATTGACCCAAACTTAACACTATACACCAATGTGTTCCTTATTTAGGCATAAAGAATGAGATTATAAATAAATTAAAAGAACATCTGATAATTAACCTCTCAGACCTGTGAAGGAGGAAGGAATTTGTGACCTAGTACTATAAGAAGTAGAGATCATTATTGATCACAAAATAGAAAATTTTGATTATATTAAGCTAAAAAGCTTTTGTACAAACAAAACAAATGCAGACAAGATTAGAAGGGAAGTAATAACCTGGGAAAACATTTTTCCAGTTAAAGGTTCTGATACAGGCCTCATTTCCAAAAGAAAGAAATTGACTCTAATTTATACAAAATCAAGCCATTCTCTAGCTGATAAATGGTCAAAGGATATGAACAGATAATTTTCAGATAATGAAACTGAAACTATTTCTACTCATATGAAAAGGTGTTCCAAATCATTAACTATCACGGAAATGCAAATTAAAACAACTCTGAGATACCACTACACCTGTCAGATTGTCTAAGATGACAGGAAAAGGTAATGATGAATGTTGGAGGGGCTATGAAAAAACTGGGACACTGATGCATTGTGGTGAGTTGTGAACAGATCCAAACATTCTGTAGAGCAATTTGGAACTATGCTCAAAAAGTTATCAAATTGTGCATACCCTTTGATGCAGCAGTGTTAGTACTGGGCTTATATCCCAAAGAACATGAAAGAAGGGAAAGGGACCTATATGTGTAAAAATGTTTTTAACAGCCCTTTTCATAATGGCTAGAAACTGAAAATTGAATGCATGTCCATCAATTGGAGAAAGGCTGAATAAGTTGTGGTATATGAATGTCACGGAATATTATTGTTCTATAAGAAATTACCAAATGAATATAGAAAGGCTTGGATAGACTTACATAAACTGATGCTAAATGAAATGAGCAGAACTAAGAGATCATTATACACTTCAATAACAATATTATATGGTGAAAATTTCTAATAGAAGTGTCTGTCTTCATCAAGGAGAGGATGCAATTCACTTCCAATTGATCTGTGATGAAGAGAACCAGCTACATTCAGCAAAAGAATACTGGGAAATGAGTGTGTACCACAACATAGCATTTATACTCTTTCTGTTGTTATTTGCTTGCAATTTTTGTTTTTCTTCACAGGTTATTTTTGCCTTTCTAAATCTATATTGTCTCTGAGATATTACACACCTGTCAGATTGCCTAAGATGACAGGAACAAATAACGATGAATGTTAGAGGGGCTGTGGGAAAACTGGGACACTGATGCATTGTTGGTGGAGTTGTGAAAGAATCCAACCATTCTGGAGAGCAATTTGGAACTATGCCCAAAAAGTTATCAAAATGTGCATACCCTTTCACCCAGCCATACTACTCCTGGGCTTATATCCCAAGTAAATACTAAAAAAGGGAAAGGGACCTGTATGTGCCAAAATGTTTATGGCAGCCCTTTTCATAGTGGCTAGAAACTGGAAAATGAATGGATACCCATCAATTGGAGAATGATTGGCTAAATTATGGTATATGAATATTATGGAATATTATTGTTCTGTAAGAAATGATCAACAGGATGAATGCAAACAGGCTTGGAGAGACTAATATGAAATGATGCTGAGTGAAATGGGCAGAACCAGGAGATCATTATACACTTCAACAACAATACTGAATGAGGATGTATTCTGATGGAGAGGATCCAATTCAGTTCCAATTGATCAATGATGAACAGAATCAGCTACATCCAGAGAAGGATCACTGGGAAATGAGTGTAAACTGTTTGCATTTTTGTTTTTCTTACCAAGTTATTTTTGCCTTCTGAATCCAATTCTTCCTGTGAAACAAGAAATTCGGATCTGCACAGATCTATTGTATCTAGGATATACTATAACATATTTAACATGTGTGGGAATGCCTGCCATCTAGGGGAAGGGGTGGAGGGAAGGAAGGGAAAAATTGGAATAGAAATGAGTACAAGGGATAATGTTGTAAAAAAAATTATCCATGCATATGTACTGTCAAAAAAAGTTATAATTATAAAATAAAAAAAGAAAATAAAAATAAAAAAAGAAAAATATTCTAAATTTGAACCCACTCCCACCCCCCCCCACACACATATACTACTTTACAGTTCTCAGACACTGAAAGTTTCTATGGCTGGGATTGGGGTTACCTTCAAACACAGTTAGTCCCAAGACTTGGACTCTTTATTTTCTGTTATAAGGAAGGCAGTCTTATACATGTTAAATATATTACAGTATATTCTAGATACAATATATGTGTGTAGAACCGAATTTCTTGTTGCACAGGAAGAATTGGATTAAGAAGGTAAAAATAACAGTTTACACTAATTTCCCATAGTTCCTTTTCTGGATGTAGCAGATTCTGTCCATCATTAATCAATTGGAATTGGATTAGCTCTTCTCTATGTTGAAGATATCCACTTCCATAATCATACATCCTCATACAGTATCATTGTTGAAGTGTATAATGATCTTCTTGTTCTACTCTTTTCACTTAGCATCAGTTGATGTAAGTCTCTCCAAGATTCTCTGTATTTCTCCTGTTGGTCATTTCTTACAGAACAATAATATTCCATAACATTCATATACCATAATTTACCCAACCATTCTCCAATTGATGGATATCCATTCATCTTCCAACTTCTAGCCACTATGAAAAGGGCTGCCACAAACATTTTGGCATATACAGGTCCCTTTCCCTTCTTTAGTATTTCCTTGGGATATATGCCCAGTAGTAGTATGGCTGGGTGAAAGGGTATGCACATTTTGATAACTTTTTGGGCATAATTCCAGATTGCTCTCCAGAATGGTTGGATACTTTCACAACTCCACCAACAATGCATCAGTGTCCCAGTGTTCCCACAGCCCCTCCAACATTCATCGTTATTTCTTCCTCTCATCTTAGCCAATCTGACAGGTGTGTAATGATATCTCAGACTTGTCTTAATTTGCATTTCTCTGATCAATAGTGATTTGGAACACTCTTTCATATGAGTGGAAATAGTTTTAATTTCATCATCTGAAAATTGTCTGTTCATATTCTTTACCATTTATCAATTGGATAATGGCTTGATTTCTTATAAATTAAAGTCAATTCTGTGTATATTTTGGAGATGAGGCCTTTATCAGAACCTTTAACTGTAAAAATGTTTTCCCAATTTGTTACTTCCCTTCTAATCTTGTTTGCATTAGTTTTGTTTGTGCAGAAACTTTTTAATTTGGTGTAATCAAAATGTTCTATTTTGTGATCAATAATGATCTTTAGTTCTCCCTTGGACACAAACTCCTTCCTCTTCCACAAGTCTGAGAGGTAAACCATCCCATGTTCCTCCAATTTATTTATGATTTCGTTCTTTATGCCTTAATCTTGGACCTATTTTGATCTAATCTTAGTATGTGGTGTTAAATGTGGGTCCATGCCTAGTTTCTGCCATACTAATTTCCAGTTTTCCCAGAAGTTTTTGTCAAATAATGAATTCTTATCCCAAAATTTGGGATCTTTGGGTTTGTCAAACACTAGATTGCTATTTTTATTCACTATCTTGTCCTGTGAATCTATTTCTTAGCCAATACCAAATGGTTTTGGTGACTGTTGCTTTATAATATAGTTCTAGATCAGGTACAGCTAGACCACCTTCACTTAATTTTTTTTTTTCATGGGGGCAGAGCCAAGATGGCAGAGAAGAAACACATGACTCTGTGAACGTCCTCACTCCTTCACAATCAATTAGATAAATTAAGCCTCAAAATAAGCCCTGGACTGATAGATACCACAAGGACTAGAAGAACGACTTCCCAGCTGAAGAGAATCTGGAGTTTCAACAGAAAAGGTCAGTTCCCAGGGGAGGAAGAAGAGAGGCCAGCACAGACGGCTGGGTGCTAGCATACAGCACCGATAGCGCTGGGGAGGGCTCTGGGATCAGAAAAGCCACTGAGATAAAGGAATCTGGCACAGGCTGTTAGCTCTTCTCTGCTAATTATTTATCAGTTCAGAAGATAAAGCTAAAATACCTTAAAAATTCAGATAGATTAGATTTTCCCCGGATCCTGGGGGTGACTCAGCAGATCTCGACCAGGGGGCATGGCCTCAGCTACCTCCTGAGAATAGTTAAGAGATTGACAAGTGGGTGGATATGGCCCAAGGCCCAGGCCCAACTGCCTAGTTTAGCTGGAGGGAGTGGAACTCAGCTCCAGGAAGTCCCAGAGAAGCGGAACCTTTGAACTAGGGACCGCGGTTTCTGGCAAACACTTCCAGTTTGAGCGCAGGGGCTTTTCACGTCACCTGCTGCAGACATCCACGCCCCACAGGGACACATAGGCTAGGCTTTGTGCTGCCTTTACTGTTCAGTCTCAACCTCAGAGAAGCTGCTAAAACACAGCGCCCTCAGGGCACAGCAGTGCTAGTTACCTCTGAGGCACTTCCAGGGAGGGGGTGGGGAACTCTCTCCCAGAGCTCTATCTTAGCTCAGGCGCTAGAATGGCTGCATCCAACCGGTCTGTGAGGAAGCTGGTAAAGAAGTAAATAAATAATTAACTACCCCAGGGACAGATCCCAAAAGATTTTTTAAATATGAACAAAAAAACCAGAAAAACCATAGAATCCTTCTACACAGAGAAAGAGTGGGTATCCAACCCCGAGGAAGTTAACAGCAGAGAGACAGCAGATAACAACCTAAATGGGAATGATTCCTGCCCCCCATCACATAACTCTCTCCTTGAAGAGACTATTAAAAAATTATGGGAGTTTGAAGAAAAATGGGGAAAGGAAAGGGAAGCTATGATAGAGGATAACAACGTCCTGAAATTGGAGTTGGAAAAAATAAAGAATTCACAGGAGATGCAGGGAAACAAAATTTAGGAATTAGAAAAGGTTAAAAAATCACAGAAAAGTAAGATTTCTGAATTGGAAAAGATAAAAAAGTCTCAAGAAAATAGAATTTCTGAATTGGAAAAAGAAAATAATTCTCAAAAAAAAAATAGGGAAATGGAAAAAAATTCAATAGAGCAAAATAATTCATTTAAAAACGAAATTGGGCGTTTACAAAAAGAACAAAAAACTGTGAAAGAAGAAAATAACTCCTTAAAAGTCAGCATGGAACAAATAGAAATGAGTGACTCACAGAGAACCCAAGAATCAGTCAAACAAAACAAAAATAATGAGAAGCTGGAGAACAATGTCAAATACTTACTGGGAAAATCTATAGACCTGGAAAATAGATCTAGGAGAGATAATCTGCGGATCATTGGACTTCCAGAAAACTATGACCAAAAAAAGAGCCTAGATTCTATTTTACAGGAAATTATCAAAGAGAACTGTCCAGAGATAATAGAAACAGAAGGGAAAGTAGATGTGGAAAGAATCCATCGAACTCCTTCTGAAATAGACCCTAAAAAAAGAACACCACGGAATATTGTGGCTAAGCTGCAGAATTACCACACAAAGAAGAAAATCCTGCAAGCAGCTAGAAAAAAACAATTTAAATACCAAGGGGCCACAATAAGGGCCCCTCAAGATCTGGCTGCCTCCACATTAAAAGATAGAACGGCCTGGAACCTGATATTCCGTAAGGCAAAAGTTCAAGGACTGCAACCAAGAATGAACTACCCAGCTAAGTTTAGCATCTTTTTCCATGGAAGAAGATGGTCCTTCAATGAAACAGAGGAATTCTATATGTTTCTAAGAAAAAAACCAGACTTAAACAAAAAATTTGATCTACATCCACAAGACTGAAGAGAAACAGAAAAAGGTACACAGAACCTTTGAGAAATATAACTCTGTTGTGGGTATATAAAAAGTACTCAAGGATAATTTGATTTTACTGATATAGAAGAAAAAAAGGGGGGTGTAGTAAAGGGAAGGAGGTTGGTTCAGAAAAAGGGGAAGGAATGATAAAAAGAGGGAAACTACATCCCAGGAAGAAGCATAGAAAATACACCATATCTGAGGGAACTTAATGAGGGGAAGAATCATTGTGTGAATCTTACTCTCATCAGGAGAGGTTCAAAGAGTAAATAATTAACATATTTGATTTGCAGAGAATTTTCTCTCACCTCATTAAAAGGGGAGAGAGGAAAAGGGAAAAGGAAAAGGAGAATAAGTGAAGGGACTTGGAGGGAGGGGGGGAGGGATACTAAAAAAAAAAAAAAAAAGAGAGGGTTGCGCATCAGAAGGTGGGGCCTGTAAATTAAATATCGGGGAGGGGGATCAGAGGGGTTAAGGGAAAAAGCATAATCTGGAGATAATACGATGGCAGGAAATACAGAATTAGTAATTTTAACTGTAAATGTGAATAGGATGAACGATCCCATCAAACGGAGACGGATAGCAGATTGGATCACAAATCAGAACCCTACAATATGTTGTCTACAGGAAACACACTTAAAGCAGGGAGATACATACAGAGTAAAGGTAAAAGGTTGGAACATAGCCTATTATGCTTCAGGTAAAGCCAAAAAAAGCAGGGGTAGCTATCCTTATCTAAGGTCAAGCAAAAGCAGAAGTAGATCTCGTTAAAAAAGATAAGGAAGGAAACTATATCCTGCTGAAAGGTAGCATAAATAATGAAACCATATCAATACTAAACATATATGCACCAAGTGGTATAGCATCTAACTTTCTAAAGGAAAAGTTAAGAGAATTGCAAGAAGAAATAGACAGTAAAACTATAATAGTGGGAGATCTCAACCTTGCACTCTCAGATTTAGACAAATCAAACCACAAAACAAACAAGAAAGAAATTAAAAAAGTAAATAGAACATTAGAAAAACTAGGTATGATAGACTTTTGGAGAAAACTGAATGGCAATAGAAAGGAATATACTTTCTTCTCAGCAGTTCATGGATCCTATTCAAAAATTGACCATATATTAGGACATAAAGATCTCAAAATTAAATGTAGGAAGGCAGAAATAATAAATGCCTTCTTCTCAGATCACAATGCAATAAAAGCTACATTCAGTAAAAAGTTAGGGGTAAATAGACCAAAAAGTAATTGGAAACTGAATAATCTCATCTTAAAGAATGACTGGGTGAAAGAGAAAATTATAGAAACAATTAACAATTTCACCCAAGATAATGACAATGATGAGACATCATACCAAAATCTTTGGGATGCAGCTAAAGCAGTAATAAGGGGAAATTTTATATCTTTAGAGGCTTATTTGAAGAAAATAGAGAAAGAGAAGATTAACGAATTGGGCTTACAACTTAAAAGGCTAGAAAAAGACCAAATTATAAACCCCCAACCAAAAATTAAACTTGAAATACAAAAATTAAAAGGAGAAATCAATAATATTGAAAGTAAAAAAAAAAAAAAAAACTATTGAATTAATAAATAAAACCAAGAGTTGGTTTTATGAAAAAGCCAATAAAATAGATAAACTTTTGGTAAATTTGATCAAAAAAAGAAAGAGGAAAATCAAATTGTCTTACAAATGAAAAGGGGGATCTTTCCACCAATTAAGAGGAAATTAGAGAAATAATAAGGAGTTACTTTGCCCAACTTTATGCCAATAAATTTGATAACTTAAGTGAAATGGATGACTTCCTCCAAAAATATAGGCTCCCTAGATTAACAGAGGAGGAGATAAATTGCTTAAATATTCCCATTTCAGAAAAAGAAATAGAACAAGATATTAATCAACTCCCCAGGAAAAAATCCCCAGGACCAGATGGATTCACATGTGAATTCTACCAAACATTTAAAGAACAATTAGCCCCAATGTTATATAAATTATTTGAAAAAATAGGGGATGAAGGAGTCCTACCATACTCCTTTTATGACACAGACATGGTACTGATACCTAAACCAGGTAGAGCAAAAACTGAGAAAGAAAATTATAGACCAATCTCCTTAATGAATATTGATGCTAAAATCTTAAATAAGATATTAGCAAAAAGACTTCAGAATATCATCTCCAGGATAATACACTATAATCAAGTAGGATTCATACCAGGAATGCAGGGCTGGTTTAATATTAGGAAAACTATTAATATAATTGACCATATGAATAATCAAATTAATAAGAACCATATGATCATCTCAATAGATGCAGAAAAAGCATTTGACAAAATCCAACATCCATTCCTACTAAAAACTCTTGAGAGTATAGGAATAAATGGACTATTCCTTAGAATAATCAGGAGCATATATTTAAGACCTTCAGTAAGCATAATATTCAATAGAAATAAACTGCAACCTTTCCCAGTAAGATCAGGAGTGAAACAAGGTTACCCACTATCACCATTACTATTCAATATAGTACTAGAAACGCTAGCCTCGGCAATAAGAGCCGAGAAAGAGATTCAAGGAATTAGAGTAGGAAATGAGGAAATCAAACTATCACTTTTTGCAGATGACATGATGGTATACTTAGAGAACCCCAAAGACTCTGCTAAAAAGCTACTAGAAATAATTCAAAATTTCAGCAAAGTGGCAGGATACAAAATAAATCCACATAAATCCTCGGCATTTTTATATATCACTAACAAAATGAAACAGCAAGAGATACAAAGAGAAATTCCATTCCAAACAAATGTTAGAGTATAAAGTATTTGGGAATCCATCTACCAAAGAAAAGTCAGGAATTATATGAGAAAAATTACAAAACACTTGCCACAAAAATAAAATCAGATTTAAATAATTGGAAAGACATTCAATGCTCTTGGATAGGCCGAGCGAATATAATAAAGATGACAATACTCCCCAAACTAATCTATTTATTTAGTGCTATACCAATCAGACTCCCAAGAAACTATTTCAATGACCTAGAAAATATAACAACAAAATTCATATGGAAGAATAAAAGGTCGAGAATTGCAAGGGAACTAATGAAAAAAAGCTCAGAGGAAGGTGGTCTAAGTGTACCTGATCTAAAGCTATATTATATAGCAGCAGTCAGTAAAACCATTTGGTATTGGCTAAGAAATAGACCGGTAGATCAGTGGAACAGATTAGTTACAAAGGACAAAAAAGGTTACATCTATAGCAATCTAATCATTGAAAAACCCAAAGATACCAACATTATGGATAAAAATTCATTATGCAGAAAAAACTGTTGGGAAAACTGGAAATTAGTATGGCAGAAATTAGATATGAATCCACACTTAACACCATATACCAAGATAAGATCAAAATGGGTCCATGATTTAGGCATAAAGAGGGAGATAATAAATAGATTAGAGGAACAGAGGATAATCTACCTCTCAGACTTGTGGAGGAGGAAGGAATTATGACCAGAGGAGAACTAGAGATCATTATTGATCACAAAATAGAAGATTTTGATTACATCAAACTAAAAAGTTTCTGTACAAATAATACTAATGCAAACAAGATTAGAAGGGAAGTAACAAATTGGGAAAATATTTTTAAAAGCAAAGGTTCTGACAAAGTTCTCATTTCCAAAATATATAGAGAACTGACCCTGATTTATAAGAAACCGAACCATTCTCCAATTGATAAATGGTCAAAGGATATGAACAGACAATTCTCAGATGAAGAAATTGAAACTATATCCACTCACATGAAAGAGTGTTCCAAATCACTACTGATCAGAGAAATGCAAATTAAGACAACTCTGAGATACCACTACACACCTGTCAGATTGGCTAAAATGACAGGAACAAATAATGATGAATGTTGGAGGGGATGTGGGGAAACTGGGACACTAATACATTGCTGGTGGAGTTGCAAAAGAATCCAGCCATTTTGGAGAGCAATCTGGAATTATGCCCAAAAAGTTATCAAACTGTGCATACCCTTTGACCCAGCAGCGCTACTACTGGGTTTATATCCCAACGAAATACTAAAGAGCGGAAAGAGACACATATGTGCCAAAATGTTTGTGGCAGCTCTTTTTGTTGTAGCTAGAAACTGGAAGATGAATGGATGTCCATCAGTTGGAGAATGGTTGGGTAAATTATGGTATATGAAGGTTATGGAATATTATTGCTCTGTAAGAAATGACCAGCAGGAGGAATACAGAGAGGCCTGGAGAGACTTAAATCAACTGATGCTGAGTGAAATGAGCAGAACCAGAAGATCACTGTACACTTCAACAACAATACTGTATGAGGATGTATCCTGATGGAAGTGGAAATCTTCAACATAAAGAAAAGCCAACTCACTTCCAGTTGATCAATGATGGACAGAGGTAGCTACACCCAGAGAAGAAACACTGGGAAGTGAATGTAAATTGTTAGCGCTAATATCTGTCTGCCCAGGTTGCATGTACCTTCGGAATCTAATGTTTATTGTGCAACAAGAAAATGATATTCACACACATGTATCTAGAATATATTGTAACACATGTAAAATGTATGGGATTGCCTGTCATCAGGGGGAGGGAATAGAGGGAGGGGGGATAATTAGGAAAATGAATACAACAAATAATATTATTAAAAAAAAATAAAAAAAATAAAAAATAAAAAAAATTTTTTTTCATTACTTCCCTTGAAATTCTCAACATTTTGTTGTTCCACCTGAATTCTGTTGTTGTTTTTTCTAGGTTATTTAAATAATTTCTTGGAAATCTGATTGGTATTAGCACTAAATAAACAGATAAGTTTAGGGAGTATTGTCATCTTGATTATATTCACTCTGCCTATTCAAGAGCACTGAATGTCTTTCCAATTATTTAAAAGTGACTTTATTTTTGTGGCAAGTGTTTTGTAATTTTGCTCATATAATTCCTGACTCTCCTTTGGTAGATATATTCCCAAATATTTTATACTATCGACCATTATTTTGAATGGAATTTATTTTTGTATCTGTTGCTGTTGGATTGTTTTGGTAATGTATAAAAATGCTTAGGATTTATGTGGATTTATTTTGTATCCTGCAACTTTGCTAAAATTCTGAATTATTTCTAATAGCTTTTTAGCAGAGTCTTTGGGGTTCTCTAAGTATACCATAATGTCATCTGCAAAAAGTGATAATTTCCTACTCTAATTCCTTGAATCTCTTTCTCGGCTCTTATTGCTGAGGCTAGAGTTTCTAGTACTATATTGAAAAGTAATGGTGATAGTGGGCAATCTTGTTTCACTCCTGATCTTATAGGGAAAGGTTCTAGTTTATTGCCATTACATATGATGTTTACTGAAGGTTTTAAATATATTCTCCTTATTATTTTAAGGAATAGTCCATTTATTCCTATACTCTCAAGCGTTTTTAGTAGGAATGGATGTTGGATTTTATCAAATGCTTTTTCTGCATCTATTGAGATGATCATATGGTTTTTATTAATTTGATTATTAATATGGTCAATTATACTAATAGTTTTCCTAATATTAAATCAGCCCTGCATTCCTGGTATAAATCCTACTTGGTATTGTATTATCCTGGGGATGATTTTCTGAAGTCTATTTGCTAATATCTTATTTAAGATTTTAGCATCAATATTCATTAAGGAAATTGGTCTATAGTTTTCTTTCTCAGTTTTCGATCTACCTGGTTTAGGTATCAGTACCATGTCTGTGTCATAGAAGGAATATGGTAGGACTCCTTCAATCCCTATTTTTTCAATTAGTTTACATAGCATTGGAGTTAGTTGTTCTTTAAATGGTAGAATTCACATGTAAATCCATCTGGTCCTGGGGACTTTTTCTTAGGAAGTTGGTTAATAGCTTGGTCTATTTCTTTTTCTGAGATGGGACTATTTAGACTACTTACTTCTTCCTCTGTTAATCTGGGCAAGCTATATTTTTGAAGGTATTCTTCTATTTCTTCTAAGTTATCGATTTTATCAGCATAAAGTTGAGCAAAGTAGCTCCTAACTATTGTTCTAATTTCCTCTTCATCAGTGGTGAATTCACCCTTTTCATTTTCAAGGCCAACAATTTGCTTTTTCTCTTTCCTTTTTTTAATCAGTTTTACTAAGGGTTTGTCTATTTTGTTGGTTTTTTCATAGAACCAACTCTTTGTTTTATTAATTAATTTAATAGTTTTTTTTTACTTTCAATTTTATTAATCTCACCTTTTATTTTTTGAATTTCAAGTTTTGTGTTTGTCTGGGGGTCTTTAATTTGTTCCTTTTCTAGCAATTTTAGTTGTAAGCCCAATTCGTTGGCCCTCTCTTTCTTTATTTTATGCAAGTAGACCTGTAGAGATATAAAACTTCCCCTTATTACTGCTTTGGCTGTATCCCACACATTTTGGTATGATGTCTCATTATTGTTATTTTCTTGGGTAAAGTTATTAATTATGTCTATGATTTGCTGTTTTACCCAATCATTCTTTAGTATAAGATTATTTAGTTTCCAATTATTTTTTGGTCTATTTTCCCCTGTCTTTTTATTAAATGTAATTTTGATTGCATTATAGTCTGAAAAGGATGCATTTACTATTTCTGCCTTACTGCATTTGATTTTGAGGTCTTTATGCCCTAGTATATGATCAATTTTTGTATAGGTTCCATGAACTGCTGAGAAGAAAGTATATTCCTTTCTGTCTCCATTTAGCTTTCGCCAAACATCTATCATATCAAACTTTTCTAGTATTCTATTTACCTCTTTGACTTATTTCTTATTTATTTTGTGGTTTGATTCATCTAATTCTGAGAGTGCAAGGTTGAGATCTCCCACTATTATAGTTTTGCTATCTATTTCCTCTTGCAGCTCTCTCAATTTCTCTTTTAAGAATTTAGATGTTGCACCACTTGGTGCATATATGTTTAATATTGATACTGCTTCATTATTGATGCTACCCTTTAACAGGATATAATGCCCTTCCTTATCTCTTTTAATTAGATCAATTTTTGTTTTTGCTTGATCTGAGATGAGAATGGCTACTCCTGCTTATTTGCTTTTGCCTGAAACATAATAGATTATGCTTTACCCTTTTATTTTTAGTTTGAATGTCTCACCCTGTTTCAGGTGTGTTTCTTGTAAATAACATATAGTAGCATTCTGACTTTTAATCCAGTCTGCTAACTGCTTCCTCTTTATGAGGCAGTTTGCCCCATTCACACTTATGGTTAGAAGGACTAATTCTATATTGCTTGCCATCCTACTAACCCCTGCTTATGCTTTTCCCCTTTCCTTCCCTCTTACCCCCCTACCCAGTATGAAACTGGTGAATACCACTTGCTTTTCACAGCCCAACCTTTTTAGGATCCCTCCCCCCATTTAAAGATCCTCCCCTTATTTTACCCCTTTTCCTCAAAATTTTTGTATTCCCTTCCCCTTAGCTTATTCTTTCCCTTTCACTTTTCAATGAAGTGGAAGAAGTTTCACCATAAATCGAATATGTCTATTGATACACACTATGTTCATCTCCCTCCTTTCTTTCTCTCAGATATAATAGGTTACCTTTGCCTCTTCATGAGATGTAGTACTACCACTTTACACTTTTTTATGATATAATTTCCTTTCCACCTCTAGTTTCTAAGACAAATTTTACATATGTTCTTTACTTATTTTTTTAGCAGAAGTATAGTTCTCAAGATTTCTTTTTACCTTTTTAGAAATCTCTTGAGTTCTGTATTTGAAGATCAACCCTTTTATGTAGGTCTGGTTTTTTCATCAAAATAGATGGAATTCATGTATTTTGTTAAATGTCCATCTTCTTCCCTGGAAAACGATGCTCATTCTTGCTGGGTAAGTTATTCTTGGCTGCATACCAAGTTCCTTAGCCTTTCAGAATATCATGTTCCAGGCCCTGCATTCTTTTAATGTGGATGCTGCTAGATCCTGGGATATCCTTGTTGTGGATCCTCCATATCTGAATTGCTTTTTTCTAGCAGCTTCCAATATCTTTTCCTTTGTCTGATGGTTCTTGAACTTGGCCACTATATTTCTTGGCGTTTTGATTTTAGGGTCCCTTTCAGTAGGTGATCGATGAATTTTCTCAATGTCTATTTTACCCTCTGTTTCCAGAACGTCTGGGCAGTTCTCTTTGATAATTTCCTCGAAAATGGTGTCCAAGCTCTGTTTTTCCTCACATTTTTCAGGGAGTCCGATTATTCTCAAATTGTCTCTCCTGGATCTGTTTTCCAGGTCTGTTGTCTTTCTAGTAAGGTACTTGACAATCTTTTCAATTGTTTCATTTCTCTGGTTTTGCTTGATTACGTCTTGGTTTGTCCTTGAGTCTTTCATTTCTACTTGTTCCAGTCTAATTTTCAATGATGTATTTTCTTCACTCACTTTTTTTATATCTCTTTGTAATTGCCCAATTGAGTTTTTACCTTCTATGGAAATTTTTTCCATTTTATCCATTTTATTTTTTAGAGAGCTGTTTTCTTTTTCCAGCTCACTAATCCTGTTTTCCTTGGAGTTGTTTACCTTTTCCAGCTCACTAATCTTGTTTCTCAATGATTTGATTTCTTTATCCACTCTGTCTTTGAATGCATGGGATGCCTTCTCCAGGCTCTCTTGCCAAGCTTCCCTTTCCTTTTCCCATGTCTCTTCCAGCTCTCTTGTGAGAGCCTTTTTGATTTCCTCTAGGAGATTCTTTTGTATTGAGGAACAGCTCATATCCCTCTTAGGGGATTCATCTGGGGACAGTCTGTTTTTAGTCTCTTCAGTGTTTGAAGTCTGCTCTCTCTCCATACAAAAGCTGTCAATGTTTAGAGCCCTTTTGAATTTTTTGTTCATTTTGTCAGAGTAGGAATGGAAGAAAACAAACTGACAAGAGAAACAATTGGTCTGTTTTGCGGGGGATTGGGCTGGATGGTATTAATGGGCTTCCTCTACAGACTGGGGGTAGGGCAGCAGAGAGCCACTAACAGAACAGAGATGACTGTACTGAGTCTGCACTCTGAGGCTCTGAGAGTGTGCTGAGTCATTCCAGGTGGGGATTGGGGGTGGCCGGGTTCTGAGAGACGCTGGCTTTCTGGGGTTTTAATCTTCACTTCTGGTGTTTACACCCTCTGCACTGCTCCTGGCTTGCTGCCAAGACTGAATAACCACACTGGGGAAAAAGTCTTTTCTCAGAAATGGCAGAGATCGTACCCCTCCCCCTCTGGTCTGAGCTCTGTGAGCTGCCTGTCTGGCTCTGGCTTGCCTGCCCTCAGTCTGTGCCCAGTCTGATTGACCCTCCCCCAAGCAAACACAGACCTTTTCTGGCGACTTTCAAGGATGTCTTTTCTTGGTGATTATTTGTGGATTTCTTTCTGGGTCCAGCATTAAATCTGAGGCTTGTCATGAAGTAAGTTCTGAGAGAAAACGAGGAGCTCAAGCAGCTATCTGCCTCCACGCCGCCATCTTGGCCGGAAGTCCTATTTTTTTTTTTTGTTTCTGTGGAACTAGCCTGTGGTTGGTTACATTTCACACTGTATAAACCTCAATCCTGGGGGTCCTTATTCTGGTGTTCTCAGGTTGTCCAAGAAGGACCCCTGTTCTCCCTAAAGTCATATTTGTTTGTCACAGGTATAAATTTAACCTGAGGCTGAATTTTATTTTGTTTGTGGAAGACCTCTGAAGAGCTTGGAATTTTCTAATCTACTCAGCTATTTTCCCAGAATTTCCCCTAACACTGTAACATTTTAGGGGATTTGAATGCTGTTATTGGTGAAATCCTCTCCTATTCTACTCTTATTTCTACATTTTAGGATAGTTGAGTTTGCAATTGTTTGATAAATTTAAAAAGTAGGAAAGTAGATTTGGGAGAGAGTATTTAAGTTCCTTGAATATAGGTATATTACCTTCTATATTCACAGGACAGAGGCTCGCCTTTGGTAAGCTTAATAAATTATTATTAAATAATTACAATATTACTAAGTATAAAATGTAGTTTAGATTATTTTCATGTTAAGGTTCACCGTTGCCATCTGGAAAATTCAATTATAAAAATGAACCTAAGCTAAATAGTGTTTGGTACATTTTCCCTGCTTCCTTCCTTCTTCTTTTTTTTTTTTTTTTTTTTTGTTCCTCCTTCCCTCTCTCACTTTCTCTTTCCCTCCCTCTTTCCCTCCCTCCCTTCCACCTTCCATCTCTCCCTCTTTCCTTTCCTTCCTTCTTTCCTTTGTTCTTTCCTCTCTCCCTCCCTCTCTTTTTTATTTAATCACTCTTTCTTTTCTTCCTCCTTTCTTTCTCTTCTTTTTCATTTATTCTCTTCTTTCATTCATTCATTCTTCCTTTCACTCTTATTTGCCTATTGCTATCTACTTAGCCAAAAAAAAAAAAAAAAAAAAAAAGTTATTTGAACAAGTGGGAAGGGATATATCATCTTTACATCGCCTCTTAGATCATAATTTAATACCTTGCATAGTTGCTCTGACTTTCTCTTTATTAAAAAAATAACAATAAAACACTATATTGCTTCCTATGACATCCCAATTCTTTCACATTCAGGATGAGAGAAATAACATTTTCTTATTTAATCACAATACTCAGGATGATATAGTCTCTTGAGCCAAGAAATAGACTTCCTTATTTAGTTAGATAAAGTTGTAGGCACAGAGAATAGGCTCTGTCTTCTCTATGAAACTAGTCTGACAGAAGATAACCCACTTTGATCTTCTGCCTAAAGATACCAGTTTCATCATAGCTGGTGCATTTTGGCACCTGAGGTGTATAATGTCACAGCTGTGGCTGAAATATTGTGTAATTAAATTTTATATTACATCAGTCCAACTGTATAATAAAATGTCATCTGGTTAATTTTGGTTTGCAAATGTGCTTTATAAACAACTCAGAACATAGTCCATGCAATTCATACAGAAAAATTTTAGATAGGCATGTAGTAGCATATTTATATTATTATGCTACATGCCAAATGATGTACTAAATTCAAATATGGATATGGTAATTTCCCTTGTGTTGACAATATGAGGGCCTAAGCACTTTTTTTTTTTTCTTAATCGGGATAGAACCAACACACTATGAGCATAAAATGGACATCTTCCAATTCTACTTCCTACCTTCTTTGCTAAAACAGACTCATTAAATCAAAAGATTCTTTGACCTGTGGTAAACTTGTTTTAAACAATACATAAATTACTATTTCTGAAAAAGAAAACATGATTGAGACAAAAATAACTCTGGCTTTTACTGAAAAAACTGATTGGGATATTTACTTTCTAATATTCTTCCAAAAGTAGCTATGTTATTTTGTACAAGTGATTTAATAATTTAATAATCTATGTTTCCTCAGTAATGAATCTGACATAAATATTTTGTATTCACAGAGTCAATGTAAATCTTTTTTTTAAATTAATTTTATAATTATAATTTTTTTTTGACAGTACTATGCATAGGTAACTTTTTTTTTTTTTTTTGACGGTATTCTTCCATTTCATTTAAGTTATAGAATTGATTGGCATAAAGTTAAGCGAAGTAGCTCCTAACTATTGTTCTAATTTCCTCTTCATTAGTACTGAGTTCTCCCTTTTCATTTTCAAGACTAACAATTTGCTTTTTCTCTTTCCTTTTTTTAATCAGGTTTACTAAGGGTTTGTCTGTTTTGTTAGTTTTTTCATAGAACCAACTCTTAGTTTTATTAATTAATTCAATATATATGTGTATATATATATATATATATATATATATATATATATATATATTTGTTTTTACTTTCAATTTTATTAATCAAACCTTTTATTTTTAGAACTTCAAGTTTTGTGTTTGTCTGGGGTTTTTTTAATTTGTTCCTTTTCTAGCAATTTTAGTTGTAAGCCCAATTTGTTGACCCTCTCACTATTTTATGCAAGTAAGTTTCTAGAGATCTATCATATCAAACTTTTCTAGTATTCTATTTACCTCTTTGACATCTTTCTTACTTATTCTTTAGTTTGATTTATCTAATTCTGAGAGTGCAAGGTTGAGATCTCCCACTATTATAGTTTTGCTGTCTATTTCTTCTTGCAGCTCTCTTAATTTCTCAATTAAGAATTTAGATGCTGCACCACTTGGTGCATATATGTTTAATATTGATACTGCTTCATTACTGATGCTACCCTTTAACAGGATATAATGCCCTTCCTTATCTCTTTTAATTAGATCAATTTTTGTTTTTGCTTGATCTGAGATAAGGATAGCTACCCATGCTTTTTTGGCTTTGCCTGAAGCATAGTAGATTCTGCTCCTTCCTTTTACTTTTAGTTTGAATATATCACCCTGTTTCAGGTGTATTTCCTGTAAACAACATATAGGAGGATTCTGACTTTTAATCCAGTCTGCTAACTGCTTCCTCTTTATGAGGCAGTTTGCCCCATTCACATTTCTGGTTTGAATGACTAATTCTGTATTACTTACCATCCTATTAACCGCTGCTTATGCTTTTCTCCTTTCCTTCCCTCTTACACCACCTACCCAGTATTAAACTGGTGAACACCACTTGCTTTTCACAGCCCAACCTTTTTAGGATCCCTCCCCCACCTTAAAGTTCCTCCCCTTATTTTACCCCTTTTCCTCACAATTTCTGTATTCCCTTCCTCTTAGCTTACTCCTTCCCTCTCACTTTTCAATGAAGTGGAAGAAGTTTCACCATAAATCAAATATGTCTATTGATACACACTATGTTCATGTCCCTCCTTTCTTTCTCTCAGATATAATAGGTTACCTTTGCCGCTTCATGAGATGCAGTACCACCACTTTACCCTTTTTTACGATATAATTTCCTTTCCACCTCTAGTTTCTAGGACAAATTATACATGCATTCTTTACATATCTTTATGGCAGAAATATAGTTCTCAAGATTTCTTTTTACCTTTTTAGAAATCTCTTGAGTTCTGTATTTGAAGATCAAACACTTTGTGTAGGTCTGGTTTTTTCATCAAGAATAGATGGAATTCATTTATTTCATTAAATGTCCATCTTCTTCCCTGGAAAACAATGCTCATTTTTGCTGGGTAAGTTATTCTTGGCTGCACACCAAGTTCCTTAGCCTTTTGGAATGTCACATTCTAGGCCCTTTGTTCTTTTAATCTAGACGCTGCTAGATCCTTGGTTATCCTTATTGTGGCTCCTCCATATCTGAATTGATTTTTTCTAGCAGCTTCCAGTATTTTTTCCTTTGTCTGATGGTTCTTGAACTTGGCCAATATATTTCTTGACATTTTCATTTTAGGGTCCTTTTCAGTAGGTGATTGATGAATTTTTTCAATGTCTATTTTATCCTCTGTTTCCAAAACATCTGGGCAGTTCTCTTTCATAGTTTCCTGGAAAATAGTGTCCAGGCTCTTTTTTCCCTCACATTTTTCAGGGAGTCCAGTTATTCTCAAATTGTCTCTCCTGGTTCTGTTTTCCAGGTCTGTTGTCTTTCTAATAAGGTACTTGACATTGTTTTTCAATTGTTTCATTTTTCTGCTTTTGCTTGACTATTTCTTGGTTTCTCCTTGCACCATTCATTTCTACTTGTTCAAATCTAATTTCAAATGATGTGTTTTCTTCACTCACTTTTTCATATCTTTTTGTAATTGTCTAATTGAGTTTTTATCTTCTATGGAATTTTTTTTCCATTTTATCCATTTTATTTTTTAAAGAGCTGTTTTCTTTTTCCAGCTCACTAATCCCGTTTTCCTTGGAGTTGTTTACCTTTTCTAATTCACTAATTTTATTTCTCAATGATTTGATCTCTTTATCCACTCTGGATAACTTCTCCAGGTTCTTCTGCCAAGCTTCCCTTTCCTTTTCCCATTTCTCTTCTAGCTTTCTTGTGAGAACCTTTTTGATTTCCTCTATGAGAATCTTATGTATTGAGGAGCAGCTCATATCCCCCTTAGGGGATTCCTCTGGGGACAATCTTCTTTTAGTGTCCTCAGTATTTGAAGTCTGCTCTCTCTCCATACAGAAGCTGTGGATGGTTAGAGCCCTTTTAAATTTTTTGTTCATTTTGTCAGAGTAGGAATGGAAGAAAACAAACTGACAAGAGAAACAATTGGTCTGTTTTGCGGGGGATTGGGCTGGATGGTATTAATGGGCTTCCTCTACAGACTGGGGGTAGGGCAGCAGAGAGCCACTAACAGAACAGAGATGACTGTACTGAGTCTGCACTCTGAGGCTCTGAGAAAGTGCTGATTCACTCTGGGTGGGGGTTGGGATGTCCGGGTTCTGAGAGATGCTGGCTTTCCGGGATTTTATTCTTCTCCTCTGGTGTTTACAGCCTCTGCACTGCTCCTGGCTTGCTGCCAAGACTGAATAACCACACTGGGGTAAAAGTCTTTTGGCAGAAATGGAAGAGATCATACCCCTCACCACTCTGGTCCAGGTTGTGTGAGCTTCCTGTCTTGCTCTGGCTTGCCTGCCCTCAGAGTTTGCCCAGTCTGTTCAACCCTCTCCAGAGCAAACACAGACCTTCTCTGGCGAATTTCAAAGATGTCTTCTGTTGGAGATTATTTGTGGGTTTCTTTCCTGGTCAAGCATTAACTAAAAGGCTTGTCATGAAGTAAGTCCTGAGAGAAAACACGGAGCTCAAGCAGCTGCTGCCTCCACACTGCCATCTTGGCCGGAAGTCTCTCTTTACCTTTTCTAATTTACTAATTTTATTTCTCAATGATTTGTTTTCTTTATCCATTCTGTCTTAAATGTGTGGAATGACTTCTCCTGGCTCTCTTGCCAAGCTTCCCTTTCCTTTTCCCATTTCTCTTCTAGCTCTCTTGTGAGAGCCTTTTTGATTTCCTCTATGAGATTCTTTTGTATTGAGAAGGAGATCATATCCCACTTTGGAGATTCCTCTGGGCACAGTCTGTTTTTAGTCTCTTCAGTATTTGAAGTCTGCTCTCTCTCCACACAGAAGCTGTCAATGGTTAGAGCCCTTTTAAATCTTTTGTTCATTTTGTCAGAGCTGGTATAGAAGAAAACAAATTGAGAATTGGTCTGTTTTTTGGGGGGATGGGGCTAGATGGTGTTAATGAGCTTCCTCTATAGACTTAGAGAGACAGTAGTGAGGCACTAACAGGACAGCAATGGCTATGCTGCATTTCAGCTCTGAGGCTCTGAGAACATGCTAAGTCACTCCGGGTGGGGGTACGGGTGGCCAGGTCCCTAGAGAAGCTAGGTTTCTGGCATTTTATTCTTTACTTCCAGACTTTACACTTTCTTTGCTGCTCCTGGATTGCTTTCAAGACAGAGTATCTGCACTGGGGTAAAATACTTTTTTGCAGAAATAGCAGAGATCGTACCCCTCTCCCCTCCTGTCTGAGCTGTGTGAACTGCCTGCCTAGCTCTGGCTGCCTGCCCTCAGGTCTGTGCCCAGTCTGTTCATGCCCTACCCGGAGCAAACACAGACCTTCTCTGGAGAATTTCAAGGATGTCTTCTGCTGGTGATTATTTGTGGGTTTCTTTTCTAGTCAAGCATTAATTCTGAGGCTTGTCATGAAGTAAGTCCTGAGAGAAAACACGGAGCTCAAGAAGCTGTCTGCCTCCACACTGCCATCTTGGCTGGAAGTCCAAGTAAATGTAAATCTTCAATTACAACAGAATTTTGAATTAAGTTCCTCTTCTCATAAAATTGTCATTCAGTAAACTTTTGTTTTATTTCATTTTTGCATCATGGTCACTTTCCAATGATAATAAACAGTTAATTTGAAACAACTCAGACACAAAAAGTATAAAAGAGTCTGAAATATTCTACATATAATCCACTGTCTTTTTGTACTGAGCAAAAATTTACATATCATTTGTGAGGACTTGAGATCAAAGAATGGTGCATGTATTTAATCTAAATTCTGATATACATGTATATATGTATATATATATATATATATGAAATAAATCATTTTCCTTTATTACATTGTGGGTATTTTTACTTAGTCTTTTTTTTTTTCTTCTTTCTGATTAGCTAATAATATGTATTGGGCAACCAGTAGTCTTTATTCTGTTATCCATTTAATTTTTTTTTGTGTGTGTGTGTGTGTGTGTGTTTGTTTTCTGTTAACACTGTCCTAAATATGTAGACTAGAAACAGAGTGATGATTTTTAAGAGTAAGACTTGCACAGAAGTGGGATCTAGGTCTTAATATAAATGGAAATGAAGCAATATGGGACCAGGGAAACAAGCCAATCTTAACATGAAATCGCATTTTCAGAGTAGAAATTATCTCAAAGAATAATCCCAACTTTAATTCTTCCCCATTTCCCCAAATTGTCTGTATAGCCAATCTCCATGTGTTTTAATCCTTTCTCTTCTTGATTGCTTTTGTATATCAGCTAGGAGGGTGGTTTATGGATGGAGGATGAGCAAAGATTAAAAGAAAAAGTGAACAAACATTTATTAAATGCCTATTTTTATATATTTTCATATATATTTATGTTTTCAACATGTTATCAGTGAAAAGTTCCAGATGTGGTAACTACTTTATACATATCTATGTGACTGTCACAAACTTTGAGGAAATACCCATTTATTGTTAGCTTCACTTCAAAATTGAGACAAATAGAAATTAACTAATTTGCCTAGGGTCACATAACTAGTACATGTCTGAAATTTATCCTTACTCCAGGTCCAATCCTCTATCAATTAAGTTACTAGACTGCTTTTTAAATCATAAAACTATGAAGGAAACTTTGTTATAATTTTGTTACACAATATTTTTTAGATTTATTCACACTACATGTTTCCATTAAAAGAAAAAAAAATAACTAACTACCCTAATTCTCTAAGAATTCAGAACGAGATTAGTCAATTGTTCATATATGAAAATACTAAAAGGCAAACCTAGAGTTCTACAATTTTCATACATTTCAGAGAAAATTTTCATTTTCTAGATAAATTTTAGTTTGAATCTACAAGCTCTTATACTGGCAGAAGAAATAACCTGTTGCTAGGAAATAACCTGTTGCCTTTCAATATCATTAATCATATTTAGACCTTTAAGACAGCCATTACATGAGGACTAAATAACTTCAATGGACCTAATTGGCTAGGGGATTGAAAGCAGACTCACCTAGTGGCCAAATAGTATTATATACTTGAGGACAGTGAAGTACTTACATAACATAACGATTGTTTGTTTTCTAATTGGTAGAATATAAGTAGGAAGAGTCTAGGAAGGAATGTAGGAAGGAAGGAAGGAAAGAAAAAACAGAAAGGAAGAAGTGATAAAGAGAACTATTGCTATTTCAATGTAAATGTCACCTATCAAACATGGACTCAAATACAAATTGAATCACATAAATGATATCATTCAGTTTTCATTAAACTATTGTGAGATAAGTAATACAATTTTTAAAACTCATTTTACAGTTATGGTATCTTATGCACAGAGAATTGATGACTTAATTGCCCATGATTACACAAGTTGCAATTGTTGCTATACCAATAATGGATACTATAATATTAGCCAGTAAGGTTTGAGTCTTAAATACTAATATACTTGGAATAAGACAGAGAAATCACACTTGCAGTCTCTGCTACCTTTCAAGCCACTTGACCATAATTAGCTCTCTCTCCTCTTTTTCCCCCATAATTTTAAATAAGAGAATTTCCATCAGCACAGTAGAAAGTAGGATAGTATTATTCTTTATTTCTACACTTTTGGTCAATTGATTAATAATAATTTATTAAGTGCCTTTTATGGGCATAGAAAAGCAGGGACCATCTGAACTCTCCCTCAATCATCTCCAAATATATTTAAATAATATTTTTAAACAAGAACAAATGAAAAAAAACACACAAAAAATACTTAACAAAATGTCATTTAAGGGGGTGGAGCCAAAATGGCAGAAAGCAGAGGAAACTTTCTGTGACTTCCTCTGACCTTCTCTCAGACCAACAGCAGAGTAAGCCTCTAAACTGCTTTTGGAGTCAAAGAAGCCACAAATATTTGGAATAAAACACATTCCCAGAAGGAGATATCTTGGAATAATTTCTGGGTAGATCGGTTTCAAACAAGGCAGGAGGGCAGTCAAGCTAGCCCAGACAGCAGCAAAGAAAGACTGGGGCAAGAAGCTGGGGAAGGCAGTCAGAGTCTTGCAGCTTCCATGCCTCTGTGAATCTTCTTTGAGTCTCTTAGGCTACTCTCTCCTGGTTTCAAGCAGCTGGTTTGGCAGAGTTGTTACAAAAGGCAAATTGTATTTTTTGAGTGTATTATTTAATTAATTTTATAATTATATTTTTTTGGACAATACATATGCATGAGTATTTTTTTATAACATTATCCCTTGTATTCATTTTTCCAAATTTACCCTTTCCTCCCTTTACTCCCTCCACTAGATGACAGGCAATCCCATACATATTAAATGTGTTACACTATAACCAAGATACAATATATGTATGTAAATCCAATATTCTTGTTGCACTTTAAGAATTGGATTCCACCATTCCTACTAAAAACTCTTGAGAGTATAGGAATAAATGGACTATTCCTTAGAATAATCAGGAGCATATATTTAAGACCTTCAGTAAGCATAATATGCAATAGAAATAAACTGCAACCTTTCCCAGTAAGATCAGGAGTGAAACAAGGTTGTCCACTATCACCATTACTATTCAATATAGTACTAGAAATGCTAGCCTCGGCAATAAGAGCCGAGAAAGAGATTCAAGGAATTAGAGTAGGAAATGAGGAAATCAAACTATCACTTTTTGCAGATGACATGATGGTATACTTAGAGAAGCCCAAAGACTCTGCTAAAAAGCTACTAGAAACAATTCAAAATTTCAGCAAAGTGGCAGGATACAAAATAAATTCACATAAATCCTAGGCATTTTTATATATCACTAACAAAATGCAACAGCATGAGATACAAAGAGAAATTCCATTCCAAACAAATGTTGAGAGTATAAAGTATTTGGGAATCCATCTACCAAAGAAAAGTCAGGAATTATATGAGAAAAACTACAAAACACTTGCCACAAAAATAAAATCAGATTTAAATAATTGGAAAGACATTCAGTGCTCATGGATAGGCCGAGCGAATATAATAAAGATGACAATACTCCCCAAACTAATCTATTTATTTAGTGCTATACCAATCAGACTCCCAAGAAACTATTTCAATGACCTAGAAAAAATAACAACAAAATTCATATGGAAGAATAAAAGGTCGAGAATTGCAAGGGAACTAATGAAAAAAAAAAAACTCAGAGGAAGGTCATCTAAGTGTACCTGATCTAAAGCTATATTATATAGCAGCAGTCACCAAAACCATTTGGTATTGGCTAAGAAATAGACCGGTAGATCAGTGGAACAGATTAGATACAAAGGACAAAAAAGGGTACATATATAGCAACCTAATCTTTGACAAACCCAAAGATACCAACATTAGGGATAAAAATTCATTATTCGGAAAAAAACTGTTGGGAAAACTGGAAATTAGTATGGCAGAAATTAGATATGGATCCACACTTAACACCATATACCAAGATAAGATCAAAATGGGTCCATGATTTAGGCATAAAGAGGGAGATAATAAATAGATTAGAGGAACAGAGGATAATCTACCTCTCAGACTTGTGGAGGAGGAAGGAATTATGACCAGAGGAGAACTAGAGATCATAATTGATCACAAAATAGAAGATTTTGATTACATCAAACTAAAAAGTTTCTGTACAAACAATACTAATGCAAACAAGATTAGAAGGGAAGTAACAAATTGGGAAAATATTTTTAAAAGCAAAGGTTCTGACAAAGTTCTCATTTCCAAAATATATAGAGAACTGACCCTAATTTATAAGAAACCGAACCATTCTCCAATTGATAAATGGTCAAAGGATATGAACAGACAATTCTCAGATGAAGAAATTGAAACTATATCCACTCACATGAAAGAGTGTTCCAAATCACTACTGATCAGAGAAATGCAAATTAAGACAACTCTGAGATACCACTACACACCTGTCAGATTGGCTAAAATTACAGGAACAAATAATGATGAATGTTGGAGGGGATGTGGGGAAACTGGGACACTAATACATTGCTGGTGGAGTTGCAAAAGAATCCAGCCATTTTGGAGAGCAATCTGGAATTATGCCCAAAAAGTTATCAAACTGTGCATACCCTTTGACCCAGCAGCGCTACTACTGGGTTTATATCCCAACGAAATACTAAAGAGCGGAAAGAGACACATATGTGCCAAAATGTTTGTGGCAGCTCTTTTTGTTGTAGCTAGAAACTGGAAGATGAATGGATGTCCATCAGTTGGAGAATGGTTGGGTAAATTATGGTATATGAAGGTTATGGAATATTATTGCTCTGTAAGAAATGACCAGCAGGAGGAATACAGAGAGGCCTGGAGAGACTTACATCAACTGATGCTGAGTGAAATGAGCAGAACCAGAAGATCACTGTACACTTCAACAACAATACTGTATGAGGATGTATCCTGATGGAAGTAGAAATCTTCAACATAAAGAAAAGCCAACTCACTTCCAGTTGATCAATGATGGACAGAGGTAGCTACACCCAGAGAAGAAACACTGGGAAGTGAATGTAAATTGTTAGCGCTAATATCTGTCTGCCCAGGTTGCATGTACCTTCGGAATCTAATGTTTATTGTGCAACAAGAAAATGATATTCACACACATGTATTGTACCTAGACTATATTGTAACACATGTAAAATGTATGGGATTGCCTGTCATCGGGGGGAGGGAATAGAGGGAGGAGGGGATAATTTGGAAAAATGAATACAAGGGATAATACTATAAAAATATATATATATATATATATAATAAAAAATTATTAAGTTAAAAAAAAAAAGAATTGGATTCCAAAAGTATAAGTAACCTGAGTAAAAAGACAGTATTTCTAACAGTTTACATTTAATTCCCAGTGTTCCTTCTCTGGGTATAATTGTTTCTGTCCATCATTGATCAACTGGAAGTGAGTTGGATCTTCTTTATGTGAAGATATCCACTTCCATCAGAATATATTGTCATACAATAATGTTTTTGAAGTGTATAGTGATCTTCTTGTTCTGCTCATTTCACTCAGCATCAGTTCATATAAGTCTCTCCAAACCTCTCTGTATTCATCCTGCTGGTCATTTATTACAGAGCAATAATATTCCATAACCTTCATATACCATAATTTACCAACCCTTCTCCAATTGATGGGTATCCATTCATTTTCCATTTTTTAGCCACTACAAAAAGGGTTGGCACAAACATTTTGGCACATACAGGACCCTTTCTCTTTTTTAGCATTTCTTTGGGATATAAGCCCAGTAGTAGCACTGCTAGATCAAAGGGTATGCACAGTTTGATAACTTTTTTGGGTATAGTTCCAAATTGCTCTCCAGAATGGCTGGATTCTTTCACAACTCCACCAACAATGCATTAGTGTCCCAGTTTTCCCACATCCCCTCCAACATTCATCATTATTTGTTCCTGTCATCTTATCCAATCTGATAGGTATGTAGTGGTATCTCAGAGTTGTCTTAATTTACATTTCTCTGATCAGTAGTGATTTGGAACACTCTTTCATAGGAGTGGATATAATTTATTTTTTTTAAATAATTTTTTATTATATATTTTTATAATATTATCCCTTGTATTCATTTTTCCAAATTATCCCCCCCTCCCTCTACTCCCTCCCCCCGATGACAGGCAATCCCATACATTTTACTTGTGTTACAATATAACCTAGATACAATACATGTGTGTAAATACCATTTTCTTGTTGCACAATAAGCATTAGATTCCAAAGGTACATGTAACCTGGGTAGATAGACAGTAATGCTAACAATTTACATTCATTTCCCAGTGTTTCTTCTCTGGGTGTAGCTACCTCTGTCCATCATTGATCAACTGGAAGTGAGTTGGCTCTTCTTTATGTTGAAGATTTCTACTTCCATCAGAATACATCCTCATACAGTGTTGTTGTTGAAGTGTACAGTGATCTTCTGGTTCTGCTCATTTCACTCAGCAACAGTTGATGTAAGTCTCTCCAAGCCTCTCTGTATTCCTCCTGCTGGTCATTTCTTACAGAGCAATAATATTCCATAACTTTCATATACCATAATTTACCCAACCATTCTCCAACTGCTGGACATCCATTCATCTTCCAGTTTCTAGCTACAACAAAAAGAGCTGCCACAAACATTTTGGCACATATATGTCTCTTTGAGTGGATATAATTTCAATATCATCATCTAAGTAATGTCTATTTATATCCTTTGACCATTTATCAATTGGAGAATGGTTTGATTTCTTATAAATTAGGGTCAGTTCTCTATATATTTTGGAAATGAGGCCTTTATCAGAACCTTTAACTATAAAATATATATTCCCAATTTGTTACTTCCCTTCTAATCTTGTTTGCATTAGTTTTGTTTGTATAAAAGCTTTTTAATTTGATGTAATCAAAATCTTCTATTTTGTGATCAATAATGATCTCTAGTTCTCCTTTGGTCATAAATCCCTTCCTCCTTCACTGGTCTGAGAGGTAGACTATCCTCTGTTCCTCTAATCTATTTATGATCTCATTCTTTATGCCTAAATCATGGACCCATTTTGATCTTATCTTGGTATATGGTGTTAAGTGTGGGTCCATATCTAATTTCTGCCATACTAATTTCGATTTTTCCCAACAGTTTTTTTTCAAATAATGAATTCTTATTCCAAATGATGGTATCTTTGGGTTTGTCAAACACTAGATTGCTATAGTTGTACCCTATTTTGTCCTGTGTACCTAATCTGTTCCCCTGATCGACTAGTCTATTTCTTATCCAAAACTAAATGGTTATAATATAACTTTAGAGCATGTACAGCTAGATCACCTTCATCGGACTTTTTTTTTTCATTAATTCCCTTGCAATTCTCAATCTTTTATTCTTCCATATGAATTTTGTTGTTATTTTTTCTAGGTCATTAAAATAGTTTCTATGCTAACTTTTAGCAGGATATAGCTTCATTCCTCATCTCTTTTCATTAGATCAATTTCTGCTTTTGCTTGATCTGAGATAAGGATGGCTACCCCTGGTTTTTTGCCTTTACCTGAAGCATAATAGATTTTTCTCCAATCTTTTACCTTTACTCTCTATGTATTTTCCTGCTTTAAGTGTGTTTCCTTTAAACAACATATTGTAGGGTTCTGACTTTTGATCCAGTCTGTTATTTGCCTCTGTTTAATGGGAGAGTTCATCCCACTCACATTTACAGTTAGAATTACTAATTCTGTATTTCCTGCCATGATATTATCCCCTGATTATGTTTTTCCCCTTGTCCCCCCTGAACCCCTTCCCTAATATTTAATTTATGGACCCCACTTGTGATGAGCAGCCCTCACTTTTTAGTATCCCTCCCCTCTCCTTTTAAGTCCCTTCCCCTTTCTTGTACCCTTCCCTTATTCCCCTTTTCATTTTCCCTTTTCCTCTCCCCCCTTATAATGAGGTGAGAGGGAATTCTCTGAAAAACAAATATGTCAATTATTTACTCTTTGAGCCTACTCTGATGAGAGTAAGATTCACACAATGTTTCTCCCCCTCTCTAAATTCCCTCAGATGTGGTAGATTTTCCATGCCTCTTCCTGGGATGGAGTTTCCCTCTTTTTATCTCCCCTTTCCCACAAATAGGAAATTGTAAACCACTGAGCCCTGGAAGAATGCATGACATAGCCAGGATTACTCAGGACCAAAGTCAATCAGCAGAATTGCCCCAGGACAAACTATAGCAGCTGTTACTCCTTTCTGTTAAGAGCAGACATCAAGCCTTAAAAATGATGAATAAAAAAGCAAAAAGGACTCTCATAATAGACAGCTGTTAGGATTACTAAGTGAGAACTGAGGTTGTCTGGATAGTTACAAGGTGAGAACTCAGGTTGACTTGGTAGAAGGAGCAAGCCCATTGGCTGAAGTGGTTCTTCCCAGAAGCCCTTGCATTATCCCACGCCCATTCTCTGGGAGGATAAAGAGGACTCTCAGAGAAAGAAGAAGACTCTCTGCATTACATCAGGCCTGACGGGGCTCTCTGCAGGAAGGGAAGTCACTTCTAAGGACAAGAGTTAACAGCAACTGCCTGGAGACAACAGTTCACTACAGGAAGAAGAATCTGTCTGAGAGATTTGAGTAGACACAGCAGATCTCTTCCCAGAGAGCGATCCGGCAGCTTCTGGAGACGACAGCTCGCTACATTTGGCGCCCGAACAGGGACAGACACGGTCCTGATTTCAGTGGAAAAGCCTCCCATCCAGATCTCAGTCTCTCTGACCCAGAACCGTGAGTAACGAGGAAACTTTGTTAAAGATTAAGTGAGTGTGCTAATAGATAAATAAGGAACTTGTTAAGGACTAAACCAGGAATCTCTTATAGCTGAAATGGGGCAAACACCTTCTGTTCAAGGAAAATGTTTAGAGAGCATCATCAAGGTTATGAAAAGCCAAGGATTGATTATAATTTTAGAGGAGATTACTGAACTTTTAAGAACTGTGAAGGTCATATGTCCTTCTTTTTCTCTGGAAAAAGAATTGGATCCAGATGAGTGGAAATTAGTAGGAGAGCAATTAGGTGAACAGTACAATTACCTTTGTGACATTTTACCCTTTGGTTCCAGACCAAACTCAGTTTCCAAAGATACAATTCATACCTACAATTTAATCCAAATGGCTTTAAAAAATGTTATTCTAAAGGAAGAGATGAAGGAGCAAAATGGGGAAGTGTCAACTAAACTAGGTGAAAAGGATGAATCAGATAACAATGAAGTTAAGTACAATTCTGAGCAACAGCAACAGGAGCACCTCCCATCTCCTCCCTCAATTAACCCTTCATGGGTGGAGCAAGAAGGAGGAGAGGAAGAGGCAGAAACACAAACAGAATTGCCTGTGAAGCAGCCTAAGCCTATGACAAGATTAGAAAAAGCATTGGTTAAAGCTAAGAGAGAAGGACAGGATATAAGTGATTTTATACATGCATATCCTGTGATTGAAGATATTGACTCTGTAGGTCAAAAAAGGAGAAGATATGCACCTTTAGATTTGAATAAAATTAAGGATTTGAAAAAAGGTTGTACCCTTTATGGGGCTACATCAGCTTATGTCAAAATGTTACTAGATGGTTTGTCTTATGAAGTCCTAACCCCGAATGATTGGAAATCCATAGCAAGGACATGTCTGGAACCTGGAGAAAATTTATTATGGCTTGTGGAATTTCATGAATTATGTAAAATTCAAGTCAGATGCAATTTGGAAATAGGAGTTAACACACAATTCACTTTTGAGCACTTAGCTGGTGAAGGTCAGTATGGAGAGAATTCGGAACAGATTCATTATACCATGACAATATATGAACAAATTGCTAAGGCTGCAATAAAAGCTTGGGGTGTCCTTCCTGGACAGAAAGATCGTGGAGAGGCTTTCACTAAAATACAGCAAGGTCCCAATGAACCTTTTGCAGATTTTGTGGGACGTTTGCAAACTGCTGTCAAAAGAACTATTGGAGAAAATGCAGCTACAGAAATAATGACCAGACATCTGGCTAAGGAAAATGCCAACGAGATTTGCAAAAGAATTATATGGGGATTAGACAAAGATGCTCCTTTAGAGGAGATCATAAGACGCTGTGCTACAGTGGGAACAAATGCTTTTTACACCCGGACAATGATGAATGTGGAAAGACAGGGTCCCTCCTGGCAAAGGCCTTCTAGAGAAACTCGGCGATGTTTTCAATGTGGAAAAATTGGGCATCTAAGAGCTCAGTGTAGATTTGGAGATACAGTGAGAAGACAGGGTGAAAGAAGACCTAAAACCCCATGTCCAAAATGCAACAGAGGACTCCATTGGGCATCAGAGTGTAGATTAATTCAGGGAAATGGGATGAGGGGCCCTGGACCTGAGCCCCAGGCAAAAAAGACTTGGGGCATGATGGCAGCTGATGTTATACCCAAAGAGTCTTTAGAAGGCCAGGACTCTGATTTAATCAACCAGCAGAAAAGCAATCATATGGCAGAAAGGGATTACCTAATAAGTGAGCCAAAAGGCAATCAGATTGCAAAAATGGATTACACTTGGGGAGAATACAGGCCTTTTAAACCAACAGGGCTGTGTCCAGTGCAAACAATTCCAATGTAATTGCCAGATGATGAGAAGAGATTTAGAAAGTGGTAAATAGAAGGTAATTAGATAGGTTAAATGCCTGGGAGAGAGGGTTTGCTTGTATTTCTTCAGCAGGAGAAGGAATCAGATGGGTGCCAACGAGTCATATTCGCCTTGTCCACCAGAGAGAGACAGAAAAAGAGAAAGACCTCAAAATAAAGGAGAAGATCTAAGAAACATCTGACACTGAAAGAGCATGGATAATAAGAAGACTGTTAAAGAACTTTAAAAACCAGCAGGAATCATTAGACTTCCTCACACAAGATGAGACTAATGGACAATGGACTTATGGACATTTATAAATTTTCAATTTATGATTATTTGATTATGATTATGTTATATACTTCTAGCATGTGTTATGTTACTATGTTACTATGTGCTTATGTAATTTATGTAATTATCTGTAATACTTCCCATATTGATGGATTTATGTTTCAAGGTCATTTATGTAATTATCTGTAATACTTCCCATATTGATGGATTTATGTTTCAAGGTCATGACTGTCCTATGTTCTAAATCAAAAGAAAGGGGGAGATGTTAGGATTACTAAGTGAGAACTGAGGTTGTCTGGATAGTTACAAGGTGAGAACTCAGGTTGACTTGGTAGAAGGAGCAAGCCCATTGGCTGAAGTGGTTCTTCCCAGAAGCCCTTGCATTATCCCACGCCCATTCTCTGGGAGGATAAAAAGAGACAGCACTGGGCGCAGAGAGCAGATCGGCCTGGAGAAGGATAAGAGCTGGAGGAGATTCAGAGCCAGGATTCAAGAAGGAAGACTCTCTGCATTACATCAGGCCTGACGGGGCTCTCTGCAGGAAGGGAAGTCACTTCTTTGGACAAGAGTTAACAGCAACTGCCTGGAGACAACGGTTCGTTACAGGAAGAAGAATCTGTCGGAGAGATTTGAGTAGAAGACACAGCAGATCTCTTCCCAGAGAGAGATCCAGCAACTTCTGGAGACGACAGCACGCTACAATTGCTTATGTAATTTATGTAATTATCTGTAATACTTCCCATATTGATGGATTTATGTTTCAAGGTCATGACTGTCCTATGTTCTAAATCAAAAGAAAGGGGGAGATGTTAGGATTACTAAGTGAGAACTGAGGTTGTCTGGATAGTTACAAGGTGAGAACTCAGGTTGACTTGGTAGAAGGAGCAAGCCCATTGGCTGAAGTGGTTCTTCCCAGAAGCCCTTGCATTATCCCACGCCCATTCTCTGGGAGGATAAAGAGGACTCTCAGAGAAAGAAGAAGACTCTCTGCATTACATCAGGCCTGACGGGGCTCTCTGCAGGAAGGGAAGTCACTTCTAAGGACAAGAGTTAACAGCAACTGCCTGGAGACAACAGTTCACTACAGGAAGAAGAATCTGTCTGAGAGATTTGAGTAGACACAGCAGATCTCTTCCCAGAGAGCGATCCGGCAGCTTCTGGAGACGACAGCTCGCTACAGACAGCTTTTTAGAAGAACAGAACTAAAATCCTGAGGTTTCAATAAGCAATGTAAATCCAGATGAAGTCCTAAAGGGAGATATGAGCTGATTTCTATTTCACAAGGCTTTGTTGGAAGATTGCATAAATGATCTTAAAAGATAGTTAGAAAAAAATGAGGAAAGGAAATGAGATCATTGCAAGAAGAAGTGTTAAAATTATATAATGCCCTAAAATAGATATGGAAATGATACAAATTCTTTGAAAAACAAAATTTTTGAAATGGAAAATAATTCAATGAGCAAAACAATTTAATTGGCCAAATGCAAAAGGAGCTACAAAAAGTAACTGAAGATAATAATATACCGAAACTCAATATTGAACAAATGGAAGTGAAATGACTCAATATCTACAAGAAAAAGTGAAACTCAAAAACAAAAACAAAAACAAAAACAAAAAAAAAAGAAAGAAAAGAAAAAGAAAAAAATGGAAGGAAAATATAAAAAACCTCCTGGAAAAACAACTTGACTCTGGAAAATAGATCTAGGAGAGACAATTTTAAGAATTATTATATTTCCTGAAAACCATCATTAAAAAAAAAAAAAAATCTGTACATTACCTTATAGGAAATCATAAAGGAATATTTTACCTGATATCTTAGAATCAAGAAGATAAAATAGACACATTGAAAGAATTTACCCTCCTAAGAGAGACCCCAAATTAAATCCATAAGGAATATCCGCAAATTTCAGAACTAAGTAAATCACCCAAGTAAAAGATATTGCAAACAGCCAGAATGAAACAATTTAAATATGGAGGGGCCACAATTAAGATTACCCAGGACCTAGCAGCTTACACCTTAGAAGATTGAAGGGCCTGGATTCTGATATTCTGAAAAGCAAAAAAAAAAAAAAAAAAAAACAACAAAAAAACAAAAAAGAACTTGGATTATAGTTAAGAATAAGCTATCCAACTAAAATGAGCATTATCTTTCAGGGAAGAATGTGGACATTCAATGGTAGAGGTGAATTTCATATATTTCTAAAGAAACGACCAGAACTGAACAAAGAATGTTATCTCCAAACACAGAACTCAAAAGAAATATATTTCTCTTATGGCTATGCTTAGAAAATGTGGGTATAATTTGATTTTAATATGATAATATGGAAAACAAACTAGAGGTGCAAATGGAATTGTACTGGAAAAAGAGGAAAAAGGAGGTAAATTAAGGGAAAGTACATCTCATAAAAATCAAAGAAGACCTATTATAATTGGAGGAAACGAAGAGGAATTAGCATTGTGTGATTCTTTCATCAGATTTGGCTCAAAGAAAAAATATGAGCCATATTTGATTCCACAGAGAAAATTGTCTCACCTTATGGGAACGTGGAAGGGAAAAGAAAGGGAAAAAAAAGACTAATAAAAGGAAAAACAGGAGTATTAGAGGAAAGGCATAAAAAATAGGAATGGGCTATAAAGGGAGAGGGCTATTTGAATGAGGGATCATCAAAAGCAAAATAATAGGGAGGAGGGAAGAGGGAAAGGAAAGAGAAAAGCATAACAGGGTAAATAAGAAGACTGGAAATATAGAATGTGTTATTTTAACTATGAATATGAATGGAATAAATTCTTCCAGAAAATGGAAGCAGATGGAAGACTGGATTAAATGTCAGAAATCTACAATATGCTGTTTACAAGAAACATATTTAAATCCTAGTGATACATACAGAGTGAAGGTAAAGGACTGCAGAAGAATCTATTATGCTTCAGATGAAGTAATAAAAACAAACAAAGAAAAAAACCAAAGAAACAGAGATATCAATCCTGATTTCAGATCAAGTAAAAGCAACAATAGATCTAATTAAAAGATATAAGGAAGGAAACTATATTTTATTAAAGGTTGCTATGGATAATGAAGAAATATCAATACTTAACATATGTGCATCAAGTGGTATAGCATCCAAAATCCTAGAGGAGAAGTTAAGAGAGATGCAACAAGAAACAGACCACAAAACTAAACTAATAGGTAAAGTAAACCTTACTCTGTCAGAATTAGATAAATCATGCCACAAAATAAATAAGAAAGAAATTATGGAGGTAAAAAAATGTCAGAAAAGTTAGGTATGATGGATCTTTGGAGAAAACTGAATGGAGAGAGAAAGGAAGTGAATTTATTTCAGCAGTTCATGGAACCTTTATGAAAATTGACCATGTATTAGGGCATAAAACCCTCAAAGTCAAATGCAGAAAGATAGAAATAGTAAATGCATTTTTGTTTAGATCATAATGCAATAAATATTACATGAAATATAAGGCCAGGAGAAAATAAAACAAAACTTCATAGGAAATTAAATAATCTAATTGTGAAGAATGAATGAGTGAAACAACAACTCATAGACATAATAAACAACTTTATCCAAGAGAATGACAATAATGACATGATATACCAAATTTGTGGGATACAACAAGCTTTTCTTGTATAAGGGGAAATTTTATATCTGTAGATGATTTCTTGTATAAAATAGAGAAGAGAAGATGAAAGAATTGGCCTAACAACTAAAAAATCTAGAAAAAGAATAAATTAAAAACCCTCAATTAAATACCCACTTTGAAATCAAGAAAATAAAACAGGAGATTAATAAAATTAAAAATAAGAAAACTATTGAATTAATAAATACAACTAAGAGTTTATTTTTTAAATATATTATATATAATATAATTATATATATATATATATAATATATATAGTATAATTAGAAAAAGGAAAGGAAAGAATCAATTTGTTAGTCTCAAAATGAAAAGAGAGAACTTTCCACAAATTAAGAGGAAATTAGAGCAATAATTAGGATTTCTTTTGCCCCATATGCCAATAAATTTGATATGGAATAAAAATGAAATGTAGGAATATCTACAAAAATTATAGATTGTCCAGGTTAACAGAAAGGAAAAATAAATAGAAAAAATTACTAATCAACTCCTTAAGAAAAAATCTTCAGGGTCAGATAGATTTACATGTGAATTTTACCAAACATTTAAAGAACAATCAATTCCAATCTTATATAAACTATTTGAAAAAATAGGGAAAGATGGAGTTCTACCAAATATTTTTATGACACAGATATGGTGCTAATAGCAAAACAAGGTAGGGTGAAAAAAGACAAAATTATACACCAATTTCCCTATTGTATATTGATGCAAAAATCTTAAATAAAATAGCAATAAGGTTACAGAACGTCATCCTCAGGATAATACACTATGACCAACTAGGTTTTATACCAGGGATGCAGAGCTGATTCAATATTAGGAAAACTATAACTATAGGTTATATCCATAACCAAATTAACAAAAATCATATGATTATCTCAATAGATGCAGAAAAAAGCATTTGATAAACTCCAAAAACACATTCCTATTAAAAACAGTAGGGAATATAGGAATAAATGGACTTTTCCTTAAAATGATCAGTAAAATCTATTTAAAACAATCAGCAGCATCAGACATAATGTGAACTGGAACAATTCCCAACAAAATCAGGAGTGAAACAAGGCTGCCAAGTATCACCATTACTATTCAATATTGTATTAAAAATGTTAGTTTTGTCAATAAGAGAAGGAGATTAAAGAAATTAGCATAGTTCATGAGGAAACCAATTATTACTCTCTGCAGATGACATGATCATATATATAGAAAACTCTAGAGAATCAAGTAAAAAAAACTACTAGAAAAATTCATAACTTTATCAAAGTTTCAGGATACAAAATAAATCTACATAAATCATAGCATTTTTATATATTACTCACAAAGTCCAGCAGCAAGAGATACAAAAATAAATTCCATTGAAAATAAATATTGATAATATAAAATATTTGGGGAATATATCTGTCAAGGGAAGTAGGAAATATATGAATACAACTGCAAATCACTTCCCAAACAAATAAAGTCAAATATAATCATTTGAAAAAAATCAATTGCTCATAGGTAAACTGAGCAAATACAAGAAAAATGACAATACTACCTAAATTAATCTACTTATTTCATGTCATATAAATTCAACTTTCAAGCAATTATTTTAAGGATCTATAAAAAATGATAACAAAATTAATCTGATAGAACAAAAAGTCAAGAATATAAAGGGAATTAATGAAAAAAAAAATGCTCATGAGGGTGGCCTACCTGTGCCAGACCTAAAACTATATTATAAAGCAGTGGTCATCAAAGCCATTTGTTGGAGCAGCGGGATGGCAGAGTTTATAGAGCACTAGCCCTGAAGTTCAGAAGACCTGGGTTTAAATATGGCTCAGACACTTAACACTTCTGAGCTGTGTGATCCTGGGCAAGTCACTTAAACCCAATTGCCTCAGCAAAACAAACAAATAAACAAATAAGTTTGTTACTGGCTAAGAAAAAGAGTTGTCAATCAGTGGAATAGGTTAGGATCACAGAATAAAATAACTAAAACAATCTAGTATTTGACAAACCCAGAGACCCCAGCTCTTGGGATAAAATCTCACTTTTTGAGAAAAACTGCTGGGAAAATTGGAAAGTAGTATGGAAGAAATTAGGGCTTGATACACATTTTACATCATACACCAAGATAAGAGATCTAAATGAGCTCATGCCTTAGGCATAAAGAGTAATATTAAAAGCAAATTAGAAAAACATAGGATAGTTTAACTCTTAGATCTGTGATAAAGGAAGGAATCTGTGTCCAAAGAAAAACTGGATTTCATATTTGACTATCAGCTAGATATTTTTATTATGTTAAGTTAAAAAGTTTTTGTACAAACAAAACTAATGTGTACAACATCAGAAGGGAAGCAATAAATTGGGAAAATATTTTTACATTAAAGGGTTTTGATAAAATCCTCTTTTCTAAAATATATAGAGAATTGACTAAGATGGTAGGAAAAGATAATGACAAATGTTGGAGGAGATGTGGGAAAAATGGGACAACGATACATTGTTGATGGAACTTTGAATAGATCCAGCCATTCTAGAGAACAATTTAGAACTGTGTTCAAAAAGTTATCAAACTGTGAATACCCTTTGATCCAGCAGTGTTTCCCAAAGAGATTCTAAGAGAAGAAAAGTTCCCCTCATGTGCAAAAATGTTTGTGGCAACCCTTTTTGCAGTGGCAAGAAACCAGAACCTAAATGTATGTCTATCAGTTGCAGAATGGCTGAATGAGTTATTGTATATGAATGTTTTGGGATATAATTGTTCTGTAAGAAATAATCAGTAGGATGTTCAGAGAATTCTTGAGAAATGTACATGAACAGATGCTAAGTGAAATGAGCAGATCCAGGAAATCATTGTACAAAGCAACATCAATATTATGGAATGATCAGTTCTGATGAATGTGATTCTTTCCAACAATGAGAGGATTGATGAAGACAGCCATCTACCCCAGAGAGAAGACTGTGGGAACTGAATGTGGATTACAACATAACAATCTCACTCTTTTTGTTGTTGTTCACTTCCATTTTGTTTTCTTACACATTTACTTTATTTTTTAATCTGGCTTTTCTTGTGCAGCAAGAAAATTGTATAAGTATGGTTTTTACATATTGGATTTAACATATATTTTAATATGTATAACATATATTGGATGGCTTTCCATCTAGGGAAAGGAGTGGAGAGAAAGAGGAGAAAATATGAAACACAAGGTTATGCAAGAGTCAATGCTGTAAAATTGTGCATATGTTTTACAAATTAAAAAAATAAAAATTAAAAAATACCATTCAAAAACAGTTTAGATTAAATTGTGAAGGAAATACAAAAAATCAATGGGGAGAAGAATACCTTAAAATGTAGAATTGGACATATTTTGTGGAGTGAAACCAATGAAGAAAACAATTCATTTAAATGACAAATTGAACAAATGAAAAAGGAGGCACAATAGCTCTCTGAAGAAAATCATTACTTAAAACATATACTTGAGCAAATAAAAGCAAAGAGGCATTAATAAAAGATAAAACAAAATCAAAATAATGAAAAAAAATTAGAAGACAATGAAAAAAATGTCTTTGATGGGAAAACATGATCTGGAAAATAGTTCCATGAGAAATGATTTAAAAATTAACGGATTACCTAAAAGCAATGATCAGGAAAAGAGCTTAGACATCATCTTTCAATAAATTATCGATGAAAAAGTGCCCTGATATTATAGAAGCAGAAGGCAAATGAAATACTTCACTAATATTGTCAGTGAGGATATCCCAAAATTAAAACTTCTAGGGATATCACAGCCAAATTCCAGAGCTCCGATGTCAAGGAGAAAATTATGCTAGCAGCCATAGAGGGAGGAAAAAAAAAATAAAAAAAACACTTTCATGGAGCCATAGTTAGAAAAACATGATATTCAGTACCTTCTGCATTAAAGAATTCTAGGGCTTGTAATATGATATGACATAGGACAAAGGAACTAGTATTGCAATCTAGAATCATCTACCCAGTAAAATTAAATATAAATTTTCAGAAGAAAAGTGGTTATTCAATGAAATAAAAATGCCCTGTATACAAAGTAGCAAAACTATTGTAAAATCATCTACTGTGAATGTCATAACTATTTTCAGTAATGCAATGATCTTAAGACAACTTTGACGGTATTATAATGAAAGATTCTATCCATTTAAATAAGAATGGAGAACGAAAAGTATAAACCAATTTCTCTAATGAATATTGATACAAAAATCTTAAATAAAATATAATCCATATTTAATTATACTAGCTTCAAAAACTGTTGTATAGATGGAAATACTATGGAAATGCCATATTATGTTAGCAATATTATCACATAACCTCTCTTCATACCTCTGTGGTTCAGTTGCATTGTCTCCTCTGTGGTAATAAGAATAATGCATATGAAGCTGGGTAATTGTCAGGTCTATTGAAGATCTGTGCTTTTTGTAAATTCTTTTAAAAATAATTTTGGAGTAAAACTGTTTGGCAGGTTTGGACCTCAGACAAAAGAAGTGAAGAACAATTCAAAAATAACCCACACTCTTAATAGTTAGATGTTAGGATTACTAGGTGAGAACTCAGGTTGTCTAGATAGTGACAAGGTGAGAATTCAGGTTGTCTGGACAATTACAAGGTGAGAACTCAGGTTGACTTGATAGAAGGAGCAAGCTCATTGGCTGAAGTGGTTCTTCCCAGAAGCCCTTGCATTATCCCACGCCCATTCTCTGGGAGGATAAAAGAGAGGACACCCCTCCAGAGATAGAAGAAGACTCTGCACTACATCTGGCTTGATGCAGCTCTCTGCAGGAAGGGAAGTCACTTCTCTGCACAAGAGTTAACAGCAACTGCCTGGAGACAACGGTTCACTACAGGAAGAAGAATCTGTCCAAAAGATTTGAGTAGACACAGCAGATCTCTTCCCAGAGAGCAATTGGCAGCTTCTGGAGACAACAGCTCACTACAGTTAGATATTACATGAAAATGAGCAATATATTAATTATTTAGTCATTTTAACTAACATGAACATGACACCACTAAAATTTTTATGGTAAAATTGCTATTTTTAAGACATTCCTAATGTTATTAAAAAAAAAAAAGATATATTTAAATAAAAATGGCCCAATTATGCTTATTCTCTTACGATATCATTACAGTTTCAATTATTTCACAGTTTTCATGAGAAACATCACCTGCTAGCAATGGACATGCAAATCCTCTGATCATTTTATGGGATTTTTTTTTTAACCAGTGGAGATAATCCAGACAACTGTAAAAGTTCAAGATGAAAAACTGAAGCCATAACTTCCCCTATTTGATGAGACAGTACATGAAGTATCTACTTTCCATGCCCTCATTTGTTCTGTTCAATGAATATGGATTAGCAATTAACTATGGCTACACTCAAAGTTAAGATATATTGCAGGAACTGGGGCAGCTAGGTGGCATAGTGGATAGAGCACCAGCCCTGAGTTCAGGAGGACCAAGTTCAAACCTGATCTCAGACACTTAACACTTCCTAGCTGTGTGACCCTGGGCAAGTCACTTAATCCCAGCCTCAGGGAAAGAAAAAAAAAAGATATATTGCAGGAATAAATTCAGTATGGATTGTGTGATGCACAATGCTTATTGATCAGCTTGCTAAAAGTGACCTCAAAACTACTGTCAGTTTTATGTGGCTGGTGATACTTGTTGTATTATAAATTTATCCAGTTACATGGAAAGTCTTCATAAGAGAAGAGGGTAAATGTTGAGTTAGTAATTAGTCCTGAATCTACTCTAGGAGAGAATTGTATTTTAGGAAAACAAAACCTAAGTTCACTAACTCAAAGCTCCAGAGGATGTGCAATACATGAATAATATTAGAGATAATCTAATTCAGTGTTCTCACTTTAAAGATGAGAAAATATGAGGACCAGAAAGGTGAATTAAATTGGCCAATGATATTGTGCTTCAATCCTAGCTAATTTAAAATAATGGGCAGAATGGCTACAATTATATTTGAAGCAGAAACATATAATCACATGTGAGCTCATAAATTTATTGATCACTCCTTGACCCTACTATACTACTAAATAAACAGCCACCAAATCAATAGCAATGTATTTTAAATAGAAAAACAAGTCTAAAAGGCAGAAATAAACATTAGTCATTTCCTTTTCACACCTTCAAATAGTTAAATGAATATTAAATTCAGCAAGAAGCTTGGGTTCAAGTCTAAGATTCATCAAAGTTTTATATATATATATACACACACACACACATGCATATACACACATACATTTGGGACATGTTCATTTAATCTCTGAGTCTTTTTTCCTCATATGCCCAATGGAACAAGGAAGACTGAGTTGAACAATTTAAATTTCCTATATAGTTTTAAATCACATGGTCTTTCTTTCCTTATAGCACTTTCAAACATAATACAGCCCATCTTTTTTGAAACATTTCAATGTCTTACTAAAAATCCCCTTTGTAGTAGATAATGACCTTCATTTTGGGAGCAAAACCACTATATCTATGCACTAAATTGTAATGCTATCATTGTATCATTTGTGCTTATCCATCTTCTCTATGAAAATATTCTTGCCTCAAACTTTTAGCAAAAAAATTTATTATCATATTTTATTTTTGTTTCTTCTCCTTTGAAGCCTCGCCCCTTTATTAAGAAATCCCATTAAAATATATATTACCAGTCTTCAAACATCAGGTACCTATGTGGCAAACTAGATAAAACTTGGGGCCTAGAGTCAGGAAGTCCATATTTATAATATAGCCTCAGACACATTACCTGTGTGATCCTGGAAAAAATCACTTAACCTGATTTTTCTCAGTTTCCTTATCCGTAAAATGATCTGGAGAAATAAATAGCAAACCATTTTAGTATCTTTGTTAATAAAACTCCAAATGGAGCCATGGAAAAACCATACAACTATAAAACAATAAAGTCATTAAACATCAGAATAGTATCATTTTCTTTTACCATGTAAAAGTTGGTGAGAGAATTGAAGAACAGTAAATAGAAGTTCACTAATGGAGTGTGATTATAATGTGTAACCCTAAATTAGAGTAGTTGTGTGATGGAAAAAACACCACTCCTGAAGTCAAGAAAAGTAGAGTTTTGCTTTCTGTACTTGTTAGTCTTCATCTATAAATTGCAGTTGTTAATATCTATAGTAATGATACCATAGTGTTATCATGAGATTAAAAAAAAAATCTACCTAAAAACCTTTTAAAAAGCCCTTAGAATTCTTTTGACTAAAACCTAGTTCTCTTCATTTTCTATGTATTACTATTGCTTTACAAGAATGTCCTCCTCAGATAATCATATACTAGATTGTCATCTTCAGTAATGTTACCAATGGATTTTAAGAAGAGCAG